>NC_060954.1:800367-801538 GCF_022045245.1 Lucilia cuprina | reverse complement strand
TAGACTATAGACTAGACTATAGATCAGACTATAAGCTAGACTATGGATCAGACTATAAGCTAGACTATATACTAAAGTCAGTCTGATCTATAGTCTAGTCTTAGTTTAGTCTATAGTCTAGTCTATAGTCTAGACTATAGTCTAGTCCATAGTATAGTCTATAGTCTAGACTATAGTCTAGTCCATAGTATAGTCTATAGTCTAGTCTATAGTCTAGTCTGTAGTCTAGTTTATAGTCTAGCCTACATTATAGTCTATAGTATAGTTTATATGGTCTAGTCTAAAGTCTAGTTAATAGTTTAGTCTATAGTATAGTCTATAGTCTAGTCTATAGTCTAATCTATAGTCTAGTCAATAGTTTAGTCTATAGTCTAGTCCATAGTCTAGTATATAGTTTAGTCTATAGTCTAGTCTATATTCTAGTCTATAGTCTACTCCATAGTCTAGTCTATAGTCTAGTTATAGTATAGTCCATAGTCTAGCCTATAGTCTAGTCTATAGTCTAGCCTATAGTCTAGTCTATAGTCTACTCCATAGTCTAGTCTATACTCTAGTTATAGTATAGTACACAGTCTAGCCTATAGTCTAGTCCATAGTTTAGTTCATAGTCTAGTCTATAGTCTAGTCTATAGTCTAGTCAATAGTCTAGTCTATAGTCTAGTCTATAGAATAGTCCATAGTCTAGTCTATAGTCTAGTCTATAGTCTAGTCTATAGTCTAGCCTATATTCTAGTCAATAGTTTAGTCTATAGTCTAGTCCATAGTCTAGTCTATAGTATAGTCTTGTCTATAGTCTAGTCTATAGTATAGTCTAGTCCATACTCTAATCTATAGTTTAGTATATAGTCTAGTCCATAGTCTAGTCTATAGTATAGTCCATAGTCTAGTCTATAGTCTAGTCAATAGTCTATAGTCTAGTTTATAGTATAGTCAATAGTCTATAGTCTGGACTTATCTATAGTCGCCTCTATTGTCTAGTCTATAGTCTAGTTTATATTCTAGTCTACAGTCTAGTCTATAGACTAGTCTGCAGTCTAGTCTATAGACTAGTCTATAGTCAAGTCTATAGTCTAGTCTATAGACTATTCTATATTCTAGTCTGTAGTGTAGTCTATAGTCTAGTCTATATTCTAGTCTATAGTGTAGTCTATAGTCTAGTCCTTAGTCTGGT
>NC_060954.1:706831-800267 GCF_022045245.1 Lucilia cuprina | reverse complement strand
CTGTAGACTAGACTATAGACTAGACTATGGACTAGACTATAGACTAGACTATCGACTAGATTATAGGCTAGACTATAGACTAGACTATAGACTAGACTATAGACTAGATTATAGACTAGACTATAGACTAGACTATAGACTAGACTATAGACTACACTATAGACTACACTATATACTAGTCTATCCACTAGACTTTAGACTAGACTATAGACTAAATTATAGACTAGACTGTACTTTAGACTAGACTATAGATTAGACTACAGACTAGACTATAGACTAGACTATGGAATAGACTATATACTAGAATATGGACTAGACTATAGACTAGACTATAGACTAGACTATAGACTAGACTATTGACTAGACTATAGGCTAGACTATGGACTAGCCTATAGACTACACTTCAGACTAGACTATAGACTAAATTATAGACTAGACTATAGATTAGACTACAGACTAGAATATAGACTAGACTATGTACTAGACTATAGACTAGAATATGGACTAGACTATAGACTAGACTATATTCTAGTCTATAGACTATAGTCTATATATCAGTCTAGTCCATACTCTAGTCCATATTCTAGTCTATAGTCTAGTCCATAGTCTAGTCTATAGTCTAGCCTGTAGTCTAATCTGTAGTCTAGTCTGTAGTCTAATCTACAGTCTAGTCAATATAGACTAGACTATAGACTAGACTATAGACTAGACTATGGAATAGACTATGGAATTGACTATAGACTAGACTATGGATTAGACTATAGACTAGACTATAGACTAGACTATAGACTAGACTATAGACTAGACTATAGACTAGGCTATAGACTAGACTATAGACTAGACTATAGACTAGACTATAGACTAGACTATAGACTAGACTATAGACTAGACTATAGACTAGACTACAGACTATACGATAGACTATACTATAGACTAGACTATAGATTAGACTATAGGCTAGACTGTTGACTAGACTATAGACTAGACTATAGATCAGACTATAAGCTAGACTATATACTATAGTCAGTCTGATCTATAGTCTAGTCTATAGTCTGATCTATGGTCTAGTCCATAGTATACTCTAAAGTCTGGTCTGTAGTTTAGTCTGTAGTCTATTCCATAGTCTAGTCTATAGTCTGGTCTATAGTCAATTCTATAGTCTAGTCAAGTTTATAGTCTAGTCTATATTCTAGTCTACAGTCTAGTCTATAGTCTAGTCTATAGTCTAGTCTATAGTCTAGTATATAGTCTAGTCTATAGTCCAGTCTATAGTCTACAATCCAGTCCATAGTCTCGACTATAGACTAGATAGCCTATAGTCTAGTCTATAGTCTAGTCTATAGTCTAGTCTATAGTCTAGTCTATATTCTAGTCTATAGTCTAGTATATAGTGTAGTCTATAGTCTAGTATATAGTCTAGTCTATAGTCCAGTCTATAGTCTACAATCTAGTCCATAGTCTAGACTATAGACTAGATAGTCTATAGTCTAGTCTATAGTCTAGTCTATAGTCTAGTCTATAGTCTAGTCTATAGTCTAGTCTATAGTCTAGTCTATAGTCTAGTCTATAGTCTAGTCTATAGTCTAGTCTATAGTCTAGTCTATAGTCTAGTCTATAGTCTAGTCTATAGTCTAGTCTATAGTCTAGTCTATATTCTAGTCTATATTCAAGAATATAGGCTAGACTATGGACTATAGACTAGATAGTCTATAGTCTAGTCTATAGTCTAGTCTATAGTCTAGTCTATAGTCTAGTCTATAGTCTAGTCTATAGTCTAGTCTATAGTCTAGTCTATAGTCTAGTCTATATTCTAGTCTATATTCAAGAATATAGGCTAGACTATGGACTATACTATAGACTACACTATATACTAGACTATAGACTAGACTACAGACTATACGATAGACTATACTATAGAATAGACTATAGACTAGACTATAGACTAGACTATAGGCTAGACTGCAGACTAGACTATAGACTAGACTATAGACTAGACTATAGATCAGACTATAAGCTAGACTATGGATCAGACTATAAGCTAGACTATATACTAAAGTCAGTCTGATCTATAGTCTAGTCTTAGTTTAGTCTATAGTCTAGTCTATAGTCTAGACTATAGTCTAGTCCATAGTATAGTCTATAGTCTAGACTATAGTCTAGTCCATAGTATAGTCTATAGTCTAGTCTATAGTCTAGTCTGTAGTCTAGTTTATAGTCTAGCCTACATTATAGTCTATAGTATAGTTTATATGGTCTAGTCTAAAGTCTAGTTAATAGTTTAGTCTATAGTATAGTCTATAGTCTAGTCTATAGTCTAATCTATAGTCTAGTCAATAGTTTAGTCTATAGTCTAGTCCATAGTCTAGTATATAGTTTAGTCTATAGTCTAGTCTATATTCTAGTCTATAGTCTATACTCCATAGTCTAGTCTATAGTCTAGTTATAGTATAGTCCATAGTCTAGCCTATAGTCTAGTCCTATAGTCCTAGCCTATAGTCTAGTCTATAGTCTACTCCATAGTCTAGTCTATACTCTAGTTATAGTATAGTACACAGTCTAGCCTATAGTCTAGTCCATAGTTTAGTTCATAGTCTAGTCTATAGTCTAGTCTATAGTCTAGTCAATAGTCTAGTCTATAGTCTAGTCTATAGAATAGTCCATAGTCTAGTCTATAGTCTAGTCTATAGTCTAGTCTATAGTCTAGCCTATATTCTAGTCAATAGTTTAGTCTATAGTCTAGTCCATAGTCTAGTCTATAGTATAGTCTTGTCTATAGTCTAGTCTATAGTATAGTCTAGTCCATACTCTAATCTATAGTTTAGTATATAGTCTAGTCCATAGTCTAGTCTATAGTATAGTCCATAGTCTAGTCTATAGTCTAGTCAATAGTCTATAGTCTAGTTTATAGTATAGTCAATAGTCTATAGTCTGGACTTATCTATAGTCGCCTCTATTGTCTAGTCTATAGTCTAGTTTATATTCTAGTCTACAGTCTAGTCTATAGACTAGTCTGCAGTCTAGTCTATAGACTAGTCTATAGTCAAGTCTATAGTCTAGTCTATAGACTATTCTATATTCTAGTCTGTAGTGTAGTCTATAGTCTAGTCTATATTCTAGTCTATAGTGTAGTCTATAGTCTAGTCCTTAGTCTGGTCTATAGTCGAATCTATTGTCTAGTCTATAGTCTACTCTATTGTCTGTTCTATAGTGTAGTTTATAGTCTAGTCTATTGTTTAGTCTATAGTCTACTATATTGTCTATTCTATAGTCTAGTTTATAGTCTAGTCCATAGTCTAGTCCATAGTCTAGTCTATTGTATAGTCTATAGTATGTAGTCTAGTCTATAGTATAGTCTATAGTCTAGACTATAGACTAGACTATAGACTAGACTATAGACTAGACTATACACTAGACTATAGACTAGACTATAGACTAGACTATAGACTAAACTATAGGCTATCTAGTCTATAGTCTAGACTATGGACTGGATTGTAGACTATAGACTGGACTATAGACTAGACTATAGACTAGACTATAGGCTAGACTATAGACTAGACTATAGACTAGACTATAGACTAGACTATAGACTAGACTATAGACTAGCTTATAGTCTAGACTTGACTAGACTATGGAGTAGACTATGGACTAGACTATAAACTAGACTATAGAATAGACAATATAGTAGACTATAGACTAAACAATAGACTAGACTATAAACTACACTATCGAACAGACAATAGAGTAGACTATAGACAGGACAATAGATTCGACTATAGACTAGACTATGGAATAGACTATGGAATAGACTATGGAATAGACTATGGAATAGACTATGGAATAGACTATGGAATAGACTATAGACTAGACTATGGACTAGACTATAGACTAGACTATAGACTAGACTATGGACTAGACTATAGACTAGACTATAGACTAAACTATGGACTAGACTATGGACTAGACTATGGACTAGACTATAGACTATACTATAGACTAGACTATAGTCTAGTCTATAGACTATTCTATATTCTAGTCTGTAGTGTAGTCTATAGTCTAGTCTATATTCTAGTCTATAGTGTAGTCTATAGTCTAGTCCTTAGTCTGGTCTATAGTCGAATCTATTGTCTAGTCTATAGTCTACTCTATTGTCTGTTCTATAGTGTAGTTTATAGTCTAGTCTATTGTTTAGTCTATAGTCTACTATATTGTCTATTCTATAGTCTAGTTTATAGTCTAGTCCATAGTCTAGTCCATAGTCTAGTCTATTGTATAGTCTATAGTATGTAGTCTAGTCTATAGTATAGTCTATAGTCTAGACTATAGACTAGACTATAGACTAGACTATACACTAGACTATAGACTAGACTATAGACTAGACTATAGACTAGACTATAGGCTATCTAGTCTATAGTCTAGATTATGGACTGGATTGTAGACTATAGACTGGACTATAGACTAGACTATAGACTAGACTATAGGCTAGACTATAGACTAGACTATAGACTAGACTATAGACTAGACTATAGACTAGCTTATAGTCTAGACTTGACTAGACTATGGAGTAGACTATGGACTAGACTATAAACTAGACTATAGAATAGACAATATAGTAGACTATAGACTAAACAATAGACTAGACTATAAACTACACTATAGAACAGACAATAGAGTAGACTATAGACTAGGCAATAGATTCGACTATAGACTAGACTATGGAATAGACTATGGAATAGACTATGGAATAGACTATAGACTAGACTATGGACTAGACTATAGACTAGACTATAGACTAGACTATGGACTAGACTATAGACTAGACTATAGACTAAACTATGGACTAGACTATGGACTAGACTATGGACTAGACTATAGACTATACTATAGACTAGACTATAGACTAGACTATAGACTAGACTATAGACTAGACTATAGACTAGACTATAGACTAGACTATAGACTAGACTATGGACTAGACTATAGACTAAACTATTAACTAGACTATGGACTAGACTATAGACTAAACTATTGACTAGACTATAGACTAGACAACAGATTAGACTATAGACTAGACTATGGACTAGACTACAGACTAGACTATGGACTAGACTGATCTATAGACTATAGTCTATAGACTAGAACATAGTCTGTCCTATAGTCTAGAATATGGAATTCTAGTCTATAGTCTAGTCCATATTCTAGTCTATAGTCTAGTCCATAGTCTAGTCTATAGTCTAGTCTGTAGTCTAATCTATAGTCTAGTCTATAATTTAGGCTATAGTCTAGTCTAAAGTCTAGTCTATAGTCTAGTCCATAGTCTAGCCTATAGTCTAGTCCAGTCTAGTCTATAGTCTAGCCTATAATCTAGTCGATAGTCTAGTCTATAGTCTAGTCCATAGTCTAGTCTATAGTCCACTCTATAGTCTAGTTTATAGTCTAGTCTATAGTCTAGTCCATAGTCTAGTCCATAGTCTAATCCATAGTCCAGTCCATAGTCTAGTCTATAGTCTAGTCCATAGTCTAACGACTAGACTATAGTCTAGTTTACAGTCTAGTCTGTAGTCTAGTTTATAGTCTAGTCTATAGTGTAGATTATAGTCTAGTCCATAGTGTAGTCTATAGTCTAGTCTACAGTCTAGTCTAGTCTATAGTCTAGTCTATAGTCTAGTCTATAGTCTAGTCTATAGTCTAGTCTATAGTCTAGTCTATAGTCTAGTCTACAGTCTAGTCTATAGTCTAGTATATAGTCTAGTCTATAGTCCAGTCTATAGTCTACAATCTAGTCCATAGTCTAGACTATAGACTAGACTGTAGACTAGACTATAGACTAGACTATAGACTAGACTATGGACTAGACTATAGGCTAGACTATGGACTAGACTATAGACTACACTATATACTAATCTATGGACTAGACTTTAGACTAGACTATAGACTAAATTATAGACTAGACTATAGATTAGACTACAGACTAGAATATAGACTAGTCTTTAGTCTAGTCTGTAGTCTAGTCTGTAGTCTAATCTATAGTCTAGTCTAAAGTCTAGTTCATAGACTAGTGTATAGTGTAGTCAATAGTCTAGTCCATAGACTAGTTTATAGTGTAGTCTATAGTGTAGTCTATAGTCTAGTCTATAGTCTAGTCTATAGTCTAGTCTATAGTCTAGTCTACAGTCTAGTCTATAGTCTAGTCTATAGTCTAGTCTATAGTCTAGTATATAGTCTAGTCTATAGTCCAGTCTATAGTCTAGTCTATAATCAAGTCCATAGTCTAGTCTATAGTCTAGTCTGTAATCTAATCTAAAGTCTAGTCTATAATCTAGTCTATAGTCTAGTTCATAGACTAGTATATAGTGTAGTCAATAGTCTAGTCCATAGACTAGTTTATAGTGTAGTCTATATTCTAGTCCATAGTCTAGTCCATAGTCTAGTCTATACTTTAGTCTATAGTCTAATCTATAGTCTGATTCATAGTCTAGCCTATAGTCTAGTCTATAGTCTAGTCCGTAGCCTAGTCTATAGTCTTGTCTATAGTCTAGTCTATAGTCTAGTCTATAGTATATTCTATGGTCTAGTCTATAGTCTAGTCCATAGTCTAGTCCATAGTCTAGTCCATAGTCCAGTCCATAGCCTAGTCCATAGTCTAGTCAATAGTCTAAAGACTAGTCTATAGTCTTGTCTATAGTCTAGTCTATAGTCTAGTCTATAGTCTAGTCTATAGTCTATTCTATAGTCTAGTCTATATTCCAGTCTATAGTCTAGTCTATAGTCTAGTCTATAGTCAAGTCTATAGTCTAGTCCATAGTCTAGTCCATAGTCTAGTCCATAGTCTAAAGACTAGACTATAGTCTAGTCTGTAGTCTAGTTTATAGTCTAGTATGTAGTCTAGTTTATAGTCTGTAGTCTAGTTTATAGTCTAGTCTATATTGTAGTCCATAGTCTAGTCTATATTCTAGTCCATAGTCAAGTCTATAGTCTAGCCTATAGTCTGATCTATAGTCTAGTCTATTCTATATAGTCTATAGTCTAGTCTATAGTTTAATCTATAGTCTAGTCTATAGTCTATAGTCAAGTCTGTAGTGTAGTCTGTAGTCTAGTTTATAGTCTAGTCTATGGACTAGACTATGGACTAGACTATAGACTAGGCTATACACTAGACTATAGACTAGACTATAGACTAGACTATAGACTAGACTATAGACTAGACTATAGACTAGACTATAGACTAGACTATAGACTAGACTATAGACTAGACTATAGACTAGACTATAGACTAGACTATAGACTAGACTATAGACTAGACTATAGACTAGACTATAGACTAGACTATAGACTAGACTATAGACTATAGCATAGACTATAGACTAGACTATAGACTAGACTATAGACTAGACTATAGACTAGACTATAGACTAGACTATAGACTAGACTATAGACTAGACTATAGACTAGACTATAGACTAGACTATAGACTAGACTATAGACTAGACTATAGACTAGACTATAGACTAGACTATAGACTAGACTATAGACTAGACTATAGAGTGGAATATAGACTAGACTATAGAATAGACTATGGACTAGACTATAGACTGGACTATAGACTAGACGATATACTAGACTATTATCTAGACTACATACTAGACTATAGTCTAGTCTTTAGACTATTGACTAGGCTACAGACTAGACTATGGACTATACTATGGACTGGACTATGGACTAGACTATGGACTAGACTATGGGCTAGACTATGGACTGGACTATGGACTAGACTATGGACTAGACTATGGACTGGACTAGACTATAGTCTAGACTATGGACTGGACTATGGACTAGACTATGGACTAGACTATGGACTAGACTATGGACTGGACTATGGACTAGACTATAGTCTAGTCCATAGTCTAGTCTATATTCTAGTCTGTAGTCTAGTCCATAGTCTAGTCTATAGTCTAGTCTATAGTCTAGTCTATAGTCTAGTCTATAGTTTAGTCTATAGTATAGTCTATAGTCTAGTCTATAGTCTAGTCCATAGTCTAGTCTTTAATCTAGTCTATGGTCTAGTCTATATTCTAGTCTATGGTCTAGTCTATAGTCTAGTTTATAGTCTAGCCTAAATTCTAATCTATAGGCTAGTCTATAGTCTAGGTTATAGTATGGTCTATAGTCTTGTCTATAATCTGGTCAATAGTCTTGTTCAGTCTATAGTATAGTATAGACTATTCTATAGTCTAGCCTATAATATATATCTATAATATAATAATATATATCTATAATATCTATAATATCTATAATATATATCTATAATATATATCTATAATATATATCTATAATATAATATCTATAATATATATCTATAATATATATCTATAATATATATTTTTTCTTATTTTGCAGAAATCTTTGTAATGTCCGTTTTGCACTTTACGGATATTGAATTTTTAGAAAATAATGTGTGGTGCGGAATAATATACAATTAATCAACATGGCTTGGACATACAGACAGATTTTTATATGCTTCAGATGATTATATTATAAATTGTTGTAATAAGTTTTGATTTAAAAATGTATAGAATTATTTTAAAGGTTTTGTGAAATAAATAAAATTTAGTTTACTTTTTACATGTATTATTAAAATTATTATATGTAAATGATAAAATTAATTAAATGGAAGTAATTTTTTTGTATTGTACATAATAAATAATTTTGTAAGTTATGTTGCTAAAAAATAATCATAATAAATATTTTTATTCATAATGATATTTAAGCATTTGTAAAGGTTTTTAATGTAATAGACAATTATAACAAAATTATAAAAACTGTTTCCTGTTGACATGACCAAAATATTGAAAGAAAATTATTAATTAAAAGACACAAAAATCAATAATTATTTTAAATAAATTATGGTAGAAATATATTTTTAAATCATGGTTAAAACATTAACTAAATGTATAATTTGTGAATTTAAATTTTTTTATTAGATATGTTTATGTATTTTTCGTATAAATGTATTTATTTTTATATTATATGTCAAACTTGAAATTTCTAAATTAAAAATTATATGCTTATATGTGTATATTTTTGTAAATTACATATAATGCCACCCGTATGTACGTGTAAAAATGTTTGTAAATTTAAATACTATAAACCATGTGTTCATTAGAAAATTTTGACATAAGACATTTCAAACAATCGGAGGTTAGGAATCAACCTTAAATACAAAATACAATTTTGTTGAATTTAAACTTTTAAATATTTAGTAATTGTGTACTGCAGAATATTTATACATATGTATTGTATAAATATTTACAACAACAATGCAGTCAGTCAGTCGGTGGTTCTTTTCTTTTCTTTGGATGGGAAGTAATTAACAGTGAATACTACAAACATACATACAAAACAGCAGCAATTCCTTTTAAACAAAAATAATAGAAATAGAACTTTTTTTGTACTCTCAACGTTGATCCGTCCTTGACCTAATTCCATTATATACAAATGGCTTGAATACAACTACAAATGCAATGTCTATAATATGTACTAGAATATGTATTAAGCTCTTTTTCCCTCAATACTATAAAGACGCAGATACATACGTAAGTTCTTATATATACAGGAATATTTAGATAGCTATGTTTTGGTTATGTGTCATCTTATAAATATTTGTCTTCCTTTTTTTTTCAATTTTATACACATGCCAAAAATACCTAAAACGTATCCCCAGAGCCCAACCAAATCTGCGAGCACTCCTACACACATTAAACTCAACCTTAGTGTAAGAAAACAACTTGTATAAAGCATTATTAAATATTTTTTTTTGTTTAATGAGCAGCAAAATTTCCAAAATCCTTCCTTCAGATGACTCATCATCGTCATCATTGTTTCCATTAAGATGCGTTAGAGCAAAAATATTTGTATAACTGTGTGTTGTTTGCTTTTCGTTTTTCCTCATGCATACGCTTGATTTTATTTCGGTGGTTCTCAATCCGAGATATTCAATAAAAATAAATTTTGAAATTTGTAAACTGTTTAATTTGAAATTTTTTTAAATGCAATGTAATCATAATTATTTATAAATTTTGATTAATTAAACGCCTATTTTTAAGAATTCAAAATCAAAGTTATTTATCGCATTAAAACATACAGACGAACATTAGAAAAACCAGTATAGAAAGCTTTATTTCCCGATTCAAAATGTTGATATTAGTTATGTTCAAAACAAAGTTACTCCCATATACAGCTGTTAAGGAAACACTGTTTTGTTGTGTACTTTTGAAACAGGGGTGGATTTACACAAACCACAAAATGAAAATTTTCTAAAAAGCGACCAACGTTTTATAAATTGAGTAACAAAAAGAAAATTTTTGCTCCCAATGCTTAAGTAGTCAGACAGGGTGGATATGAATAGAAATGATCACCATAATGACAAAAACACTGCCGCTAATGTTAGAGAGCAATTTAAAAATGTGTTTGTTGTACTGTGCAAACTGGAAAATTATAACTCGCCATTAATAACAACAAAAAAACATACTCACACGCGACCCGCCACTGTCTGCTTTTGCTGTTTGTATCATTCGGTTCGAGTCTGTTTTGTTTGGGCCTCTATGCCAAGCAAATATATTACCACACATCAGTTTCTATTTATGTCAAGTCCAGCGCGGTTGTTTTGCACCAGAACTTAAAATTGCTTTAGTTAACGAATACCAAATAAAAAATATATATTAAATAATAAATAAAAAACTATTGTGCAAAAAAAAAGAAAAACTAAAAACAGAATACAAAAACAAACTACTAGCGAAAGGAATTTAAATTGTGAAATTAAAAACAAAACTAATAAAAAGAATAAAATTTATAAAAATGCATTTGAATAACATCACTAAGGGAATTTTGTCATTAATATTTATTGTTGGATTATTTAAAATAACAGGTATTTGAAAAGAATACATTGCATATAAATTAACAATTAATAAAATAAGCAATTGTTGTTAACAACAACAACAACAAATGAAAATATAAAATATTTTAATATCAAATAAGGAAAAAAGTTAACTTTTAAATGAAAAATCAAAAAGGGGTGTTTTACTTTTATAAGTATAAATGTATGAGTGTATGTGTGTGTGTGTGTTTATCACCACATTGATACCAACATTTGATATACATATATATGATTTTTTCCTTTTAAACACTGTTGATTTAAAACAATAACAATTTGCCAAGGAAAAATCAATATTTTAAATATTGAAAAGTTTTTTAAAGTTGGATACAAATCTATTCTATGTATACATACACTTTCATTCATACATAGTTTTAAAGTACATTCTATACATAAAGTTTTTTATATACACATAAATACATAGATATGTATTATTTACATATTTATGTTCATATGTATAAATATCGTTTTAACTTTTGTTATTTTGAAAATAAAATTAATAGAAAAAAGACACTCCTAAAAAATCTTGAAATAAATTAATGTAATTAATTAAAATTATAAATATTCTAATAAAATATGATATGTTGAACGTGACCAAATGTATTTTGCTACATACAACTCTTAAACGAAATGGTTGATTTCAACTCGAATCGATTTGACTTGAATACGTTTTTCATGACAGGAATTTTGTTTTTTTTTACAAAACAAAACTTAACCAGCGTTAATATAAACACAACAAAAATACAATACTTTCAATTAACAACAATTAGTAATTATGTTTTTTTCTTCTTTTTTTTAATTTTATGAATCTACTTGTATAGAGTTGTTATGGGTTGGTAGGGTTTGGTATTCATGAACATTTTATAAAACTTTTCTTTACTTACAAACCAACATACATACATACATACATACATCTGTATATTTACAACAACAATAATATTTTAACTCTGACATCATCGTTATTGTGTGGTAAAACAGACAAAAATACATACTACATATAATAAATTCTGTTGTATTTCTTTTAGTCTAATGCATATAGTATGGACATATATTTATATACATATATACATATATATAGATTTATATCTACACTCATATATTTCTAAATATTTTTATACATATTTGTCTTGTATTATGATTTTTTTTAGTTTTTGTACATTTAGAAGCATGACGAAGGCAGTAAAATGAACATTTGAAAAACATTTTCGTACATGAATTTTAATACAACATGTGCAGATAATACACGCATAAATACATTTTGTATTGTATCCATGTACATAGGTATGTGTGTGTTTATGCATAAAATTACGCTAAATCCAATCGATGGCTAAAATGGGAGGGAATAGGTCTGGGTTTAAGATTTATATATGTATCTAATAAATGGCTATTATAGACATATGTAGGTATTTAAAGCAGTCCATTTCTACTTTCTATAACAACCAGGGAGTTTTAATCCTTAATTTTATAGAAAATATATATAATTATTATTTTGATCTTAAATCCTTTTTAAATTATGAAAAAATATATATGTATATTACTCACATTTAACACACCAAATATAATAAAACAATAAATTTTCAATATTGTTCTAAATTTCGTAAAAAACAGCAAACTTAATGAAATGTATCAACCACCACACCACTCCTCTTATTTTTCCCCATTAACTTTAAAATAAAACACATATACGCCTGTGTAATTGCTTTTTGTACACGAATACTTTAACAAATGTATATAAATATCATATTTATATGAATTCTAATTGTATATTTTCATATATATATACATATGTATGCATGTACAAACATACATACATGTATTTGTAAAGAAATTGCATGATTTTCAGCATCATAATAAATAATAATCGGTATTTCTGTATATGACATGCTACGCATGCAATAGTATTTAAAATTTGTTCAAATCGCTTGTATTATTTTAAAACATATTAATTCTATAAAGTCTTTTAATCCAATTCCGGAAGTGTTGAAAGTAATATTTCAAATATTGTATATTTATACAAATCAACCGATCGCGTCCGTTGGAAAAAATATTTATGGACTTATTTATGTTGAATTTTTAAGCACAGTTTTTAGTGTTTAAGTAATTTTCTGAAAGATATTTATGTATATAGATATATTCCCGTATAGGAAGTTTGTATGGGGGCTAAGTCGTTTTAACATTAAACATTCTGATCAATATAGAACATAAAAATTTCTTAAAATCTTACACACACAATTTAGTTTATTTTTGCAATATTTATTGCAATGAAGTCGAAGTGCTTTAGGTGAACACCAAGCCAAAGGAAAGGACTGTATATATCGCCCAATCACACTGCTGAGATGGATCTGTTGATTCGGCAACAGCTCCTAGGGGACGTAATTGGTAGTCCAAAATATGAATTATTTTAATTGACAAGACTTTATATTAGTGGTCGCAAAAATCCAGTGTGAGAAGTTGAATATGTTTTAGAGTAAAATCCAACGCACTTATCAATGTAGGAAAATCGCTGAAAAATTTAAGAAAGAGCAGTGACGACCTTGCTCCATTTTTGACAACATAAGTAAACTATACTTCGTATATCATTATCAGCTCAAATTCAACATTTTATTAAAGAAAGGGCAGTGACGACTACACCATACTCCATTTTTGACAATCCTAAAATCTAGGAACGATAACAGAAATTTATCGTGAAAATATTTTAACCAAGTAGCCCCTTCCTGCGATTTAGGTTTAACCCACAGCCACTACGTGGATCTCAAAGGAACTTTAATCGACTGACCAGAACCAAGTTATGGTTCTATGGGCAATTGTTCACCCGTGGTACCAGATTGAAATAACAAACATATAGCAATAAGAGTACTTTTTACTAGACTATTGACTGTGATTGGAATATATATATAAAAACTAGACAATAAACTAGATATGAACTAGAATAAAGACTAGAACATGGACTACAAATTAAACAATAGACTAACTACCATGTAGACTACAAATTAAACAATAGACTAACTACCATGTGGACTACTTATCAAAAGTGTATATCTTAGAAAAAGTACGTATATGACAAGGGGGTACCGTGGTATTTTCATTATATTGAATTCTGAAGGGAATAGCTTGAAATGGTTTTAAAATGTGACGATACATATGATGACGAAATTTACTGACAGCAACATTAACGCAAGAGTTATGAAGTTGGGGCTATAGTAAAAATTTCTTTAAAATAATAATGATTATATGAAAACCTGAATCTAAAATGACACCAAAGCAAGCCTCTGTCATGTCATATATCTTCAATAAGACTGTTAAATTATCAGGTCTATTCAGAATAACAAATTTCGGGGGAATTAGTTCCCTCTCCTATACATGAATCATGCAACAGGAATAAACTCCCGGGAAATTATTGTTCATAGTTGGCCTATATATTAATAATTTTTAACTGATTCTAATGAATTTATATAAAGATACTGCTACCATCTTAATATACATACAACGAAAAACATTTATTTTATTGATGTTATATTAATTGAATAATATTCCTTCTTTTGCTATAGAGACGCAGAAAAAACAATTAAAACATAACACATTTTTGTTTTTACTAATAAAAACGTTTTTTTTTCCTTAATAAAATTTCACTTAATTGAAGGGTGTACAAAAATTCGTTAAATTCGAATTCAGTACAGTAAATCCTAACAAATTGTACAAAATATAGTTTATATTTTTAAAATAATATTTTTGATTATACAAACTGAGTGCGTACTGTATTTTAAATTGTTTGTTTTTGTTTTATTTATACTTATATATACAGATGCATATTTATGTGAACTGTAGGCTTTTATACTTATGTGCCAAATATAAGACAGACATTTAGGGTGATTCGAAAAGTTATTTAAATTTATGTAAAAATACATAAGTGAAGTTTTTTTTAGCAATTGAAGTAAAATAATATTTTGGGGTTTTAAATGTTATTTGCTTAAAATAAACACATTCACACTGTTTGTAATTTTTAATAATTTTTAATATTAACTTGTATTTATTTCAGGAATTGAAGCTGATGGAAATCAAAAGGGATCTAGTGATAGCAAACAAGCATTTGATGCATATGACTATAGTGATGAAAGTGAAACATCTAATGGTGAAATACCCACACCCAAGTCTACAATTACCCCCTATTTTGAGAATAGTCTAATCACTGTTTATGCAACAAAAGATGTAGAAAATATCACCTTAGAATGTTTACCTAAAAATTTTAAAGGTAAATTCTTAAATACTTAATCAATTTTGTAACTAATTATACATTTTTTAAATATATTTTTAAAGATTCTGTTCATCAAATCTTATGGTATAATGAAGAACATCCCATAACAAATGGCAACACCTCATTGGCGGTTGATAAATATGCAATCGATAACAAATATCGTCTGACTATACTTAATTATAAGAAAGATACCGCTGGAAATTTCTCATGTGCTGTTTTACCCACTGAAGCCCGCCAATATGTTCAAATTGAATTTGGTGCTCCTCCAGAAAATATTAAAGATCAAAATGGTGCTTCCAACAGACTTATTATTGAAATGGGATTAATGCTAACAGCTTTAGCTGCAATAGTCTCATTAAATTATTTTAAATTTTAAATTAGTAACATAGTACTTAGAACAAATAGAAACAGAAGAAGAAAAAAATGAATGATAAATGAAAATTGCGCGCATTAATGAGGCTGAAACTTTTCTAATTTCAAATAATGCAAATGTATGTACTTATATAATGCCAGGATTATAGAAAAAAAATATTTGAAAAAAACACGAAATCAAAAGCTTCGCTCCATTATTAAAAACAATAGAAAAACAAAAAAAGTCCTTTTAAATGCGATAATCTAGATCAAACTAATAGAAAATAAAAAAATATATATTTTTAGACATTTTCATAATATTTTTGACAGTGAATACAAATACATATGCATGTATTTACATACATATGTATGTTCTTATGAATATAATGTTTACCATTGGTATATACATATAAACAAAAACATAATAACTTTGTTAATAAAATAGTTTTCTGTTATGTTTTTGGTCTAACATTCTATGGTTAGTGTTCATTACAATTTCGCACATAAATTGTTTGCATTTACTCAACAAAAATGTTTGTTAATGTCTGGCAAAACATTAAAATCTTCCCTCTCAAGATCATAGTAAATTTTTTTTATTGAATGAATTTTTATAAAAAGCTAGCATTATGATCAGGTTATTAAAGAAAAATCACATACATACTTACACTTATATAAAAGTAACAGTGTTGTTAGTTTAGATTTGCATTTCTAAATTAATTTATAAAAAAATAATGAAAAAATCATTCTCCATAGCTTAAGTGGCGTTCAAAATGAAACACTGTTGACTTAACTATATATGTTATGTATGTATGTAATAAATTTCTTATGTATTTATTGTGTATAAGTATATTTACTAGTTTTTTTTTACAACTACTTATTATTAAATGTATATTTTTATGTAAATTTAATTAGAAAATATTATAAATAGATTCTTTTGTTTTTGCAAATTGTTTTGTATTCCATTACATTGCAAATTGTATGCCAAAGATGATTTCGAGTGCCTCCATATGTATTTTTATTAACAATTGTTTAATCAATTAATTAATTAATTATTATTTTTTTATATATATTTTTAAAATATGTTTGTATGTATTTGTATATCATATCTAAGTTAAATAAGTTTACTTTTGTATTGTACCCTACAACACTACCATACATGCTAATGCTCTCTTTGCGCTAATATTTGACATTGTCTGTAACTCAATTGGACCTTAAAATCATGCAGACAAAATGTATATGATTAAACGCTTTAATCGACTCGAATATTTAGTATTAGTTGTATGGTATTATTTAGTCTGGTCTGACCGACTGACTGTATGCTCGCTTATAAGTAAATTTCAAAAAAGAAATGTTTATTAATTTGAAATAAAAAAAAAACGAAAAACAAATAGTTTAAAATGTGAAATTTTAGAACATTAAAAAGCAAATACAAAACAAAACAAAAAAAGAACAAAGTGCAAATCACCCCAGTGTTATTTTAGTGCCTGCATTTCAGCGTTATGTTTGAATAATTATTATTATTGTACCTTAACAAAATTAATATAAAGAAAAATACATACTCCTTACTACATATATACAAAAAAAGTGAAATATAAAAAAATATATGGTTTAAGGTCGCGAATAAATGAATGTATGTATGTATTAAAATTTAATAATATATGTATGTACATTAAGTATGTGTTTGTATGTACAAGAATTATATTTACATATGTATGTATGTTTGAAATTAAATACCAATTTTAAATCTTTGTTGTATAGTTATCTTTCGTAAGACTACAAAATATATTAAATTAGATGATTCTCCAAAGATTGAAAACCCCCCAAACACACAATTTATTAAAATGAATAAAACTTTAAAAACTAATATACGAGTATCTAACCGATTTTTCATTTTATTTCAATGAGATGTGTATGTATGTATCTATGTATTACTATTGCTATTCTTAACAAAATATTGAGTTTGTTATTTTTATTAAATAATAATAATAATAATAAAAACAAATGTTATTAAATTTCTCTAAAGTCGGCTTAAGTTAATTCATGTAATTTTGGATTTTGAAGTAAAATCTAGTTATAGACGGGATTTGGCTTAAAAACTTAAGTTTTAGCACTGACCGATTCTCTCAAATTTTCTCAAATTAAATTTCATGACAATTAAATTTATTAAATTTCATTACAATAACTCATTAATGCATTAAAATAGTTTTTATCTGTTCCCTTTTGGAGACTTCAATCAATTATGGATAGAACTCTACATATAGGCCCTGTTCTACTAAATAAGAACGAACAAGTATTTTCTAGATTTATATTGAAAACAACAAATAAATTCGAAAATTTTTTATTCTTTTCAATATAAAATGAAAAAGAAATTTTCGTTCGCATTTAGAGAAACAAACAGATAATAAATCATAATAAGTACCAATATATTCGAGATAATAATAGGGTCGAACTTTAATTCTAGAATGATCCTAATAACAATTTGTTTAAGGATCTAATATTGACGTTAAAGGGTTTTCACCAAACTTTACAGACCTATACTTTCCAATCATATAACAATGTAACAATGCATTTAGACGGAAATGACTTATCGTATGTAAACGATCCTAACTAACAAAAAATTCAACATTCGACCGAAATTTGAGCTTTTATTGACAGATTATAACAAATGTTCACATTATATATTGGATTCTTCGAGCAAAATTTGCGATTTTATTGACAAAAAACAAAAGGACATATCTAAAAAGATTTAAATATTAAATCTTTTAATCAAAGTTTCATAGAACACATTTTGTATGCAAATTTGATTTATAAACCTTTAATAAACGTTTATAAATAAGAACCTAAAGGTTTAAAATCCAATTTATCAGCAGTGATAACAATTAAGAGAGACAATTACTCAGGCATTCTAAAACATTCTTGCAACAATTAAGATCCGATTGGTGCAGTAGCGAACAAATCGTTTCAGGCACTTTAAATCGTTGCCTTGCCTTTCATTAAATTCCTCATGAATAGTGAATTTATTTAATTGTTTTGCTAGATTGAATTGGCGCAGTTTCCCAAGCACCCTCTTTCACCCACAAGTCAAATAATTAAGTAATCAACGCTGCATTCTGCATTTCGATTGCGTTTACGTATTCAGTTACGCAACGATCGAAAAATGGTATTCCAACAAAAAACTGAATCGTAAGAAAAAGATAAAGCAATTCTATTGCATTTCAATGCTTTACGAATGTGTATATTGCGCTTTATGATCGTACCTACGTTTTTGTAAGTTGTTGTTTATGTGGCGGAGAGTCGGATCGAAATGCAGAATACCGAAATTGCCAAACGGAGAAAATTTCGATTCGAATTGAGCTCAGAAAGAACTATCGACCACAGTCGACCACAATTATCTTACTGGGTATAAAAAGTTTAAAAATTAGTTTTAAAAGAAAATTTTAAATTTGTTTTTTTAATGAACATTGATTGATTTTTTTTAAATTGCTACTTTAAAAAAGCTAAGATTTCTAAAGAAAAAATTTAAATAATTTTTAAAATTTTTGCGTTATTTGAAATGTGTCACACAATTTAAAAAATAATTATCGATTTCAGTTTTATATATAACGAAATTATTGAAATCTTAAAAATTACTGTAACTTGTACAATACAATTGAAATCAAAAAATGTTTTTAATTTGTTATGTTTATAAAATGCATGCTTTTTGTTTATTAACTCAATTTCATTTACTTATTGTTTCAATCATGTATTAAGTAATTTTACAAAGATTTTAATATATACAACTTTAAAATTTTTTAAAATAAACATTTCGTAAATACAAATGTTTATTAATAAATTTAAAGAATATCTGTTATAAATAAGAGGGCAAAAATGTAGTTTTAATAGAAATGTTTTAATAATTGCATTTTTTGTTTTTATTTGAAAAAGATTAACAATTCATGATTATCGCAAAATCGTAAAGTAATTAAATGTTGTTGAAAGAAAATTTCAATAATTTTTAAACAAAACAATAATTTAGATTTAATTCGAGTTTATGAATAAATTAGAATTTTTTTCGTGTACCAAAATATTTTAAACAAATAGAAACAAAATCATATTATCCCTAAAAGTTTATTTTTAGTCTTAATGATATCTTAACTACTGAGGGATAATGACCATCAATGAATCGTTAAATGATAAAACTATTAAAAATTATACATGATGTGTTTAACAAATCATGTATAAACATATTTTTATAATAAAAAACCGTTAAAAGCTTAATGTATTTAAAAGTTTAATCTTTCTAACACAAGAGAAAAAAGCTCTCTCATTTATTTTAGTTTTTGCCACTACTTTACACACATAAAGCTTTTTTTGCCTGAATATCGTTAAAACTTATAAATTCAAAGATTTTAAATATTTAACAATATACTATTTCCGTAAAAAAAGCTTTTCAAGATATCGCAATTAAAGAACAGAACGTATTTAACTAAATAAGAAATAACAACGACAAATATCGAAAATTAAACACAACACTGAGTAATTTAGTGAATTCGAAGTTACTTAATAAAACAAATATAAATAAAAACACAAAACCAATACACAATACTCATTTTGCTTTTAAGCAAACTTTATTATTAATTAAAATTGATCCCATTTAAGATATTATTAAAAAACTTTTAAAAAAAGAATTTTTGTCTAATAGATACAATCATTTATTTTATTTTTCAGATTAATTTCTTTATTTTTAATAACAAATAGACATTTATTAAAAAATAATCTTTGATACTTTATTTATAAATATGTTCCTGAGTTTTTTTGCTCTTTGTTTTTATTTTTCTTGATTAGATTAAAATATAACTTTAGTTGGTAAAATTAATTGTAAATAGTGTCATCACTGCAACCAAAAAGATTGAGCTAGACACAGTCATCATGCCACCATCATTACCACCATTTCCGTCATTTCCTCCATCATCCTTTTTCTCAATTATTGTGATTCTCTCTTCAACTTCTGGGTAAACAAATTCACGTTGGGTCAAGTATTGTAATAAGGCATCAAAATCGTTTTTCTGTAAACGTATGGGCTCACTACCATTCTCCTCTACAAAAGTGTGACCATCGCCGCCTTCAATAAGAAACTTTTGTACAATAACATTGTAAAATTTGTCCTGCTGCAAGGGCTCATAAGCGGGCACTTTACATTCAGAGCAAAGCACATGTGTTGAAATAACACGACTGCCAATAGGTTTGTTGTAGTCAAAGACTGTGTGTACTCCAGACATTTGAAGGAATCCTCCATTAGAGTCTTTAGCCTCCATAGAAGCAGAACGTTCCAAAGCCTTTAAAATTGTTTTACCAGTTATTCTGGTCATATACAAATCGTTGCCGAATGGAAGTACTGACAGAACATCTGTAGCAAGAATCGAGCCATCGGAACGTTTTTCAATCGAGCTACGAATACCACCACCCTGTATAAAAGCTATCGGGGCATCTGTCCAATATGAACCACCCAAATCTTCCAATATTCTTGCGTATATCATTGAGTCAGCTACTAAATTACCAAGATTACATTCACCACTGCGACAAATTTCAGCACGTCCCTCCAAATGCACCTTTGTGTGACCTACAACATTCGACTCTAAGGCGGTAATGTTTGGTCTATAAACTTCAAGTAATTCCAGGAGATCATCATCTCTGGGTATTTCAGCATTTAAGAGTATAGGTGTACCATCGAATTCAATTAGATTGCCATTTTTATCAAACTAAAATCAGTGGAATGTTATTAAAGTTAGGTGCTAACATTTGTAATCTTTTGATACTTACTTGAACATGTAATTTACCCAAGTATTTGGTATAAGCGTAGGCTTGGACAACAGGCACTTCTTTGCCACTGTGCTGTTTAACTACTGTGGGATAAGGACCATCAATACGTTCGGCATCGGGTTGTTCACCATTGTATAAGAAGGTATTAGTATGACCACCAATCACTAGATCCACTTCAGGACAATTCATGGCAATCTCTTGATCTCTTAGGTAACCGGAATGTCCCAAAGCAATGATGATATTAACACCAAGATTCTTAAGTCGTGCAGCTTCTTCACTAAAAATTCATCTCATTTAACTTTTTATTGGACATGATCTCATCAATGATATCTTACTTAATGGTAACAACTTCATCCAAAAATTCAACTTCGTTTGGAACTGTCAAAACTTTAGTTTCGGGCGTTAGATAACCGATAACACCCACCTTTGTACCACGCACATCTAATACTGTGGACTTATAAAAATGTTTCGCTTTAGCTAGTTCAGGCTCTTTGCTGACATCCAAATTTGTGGCCAAAACGGGGAAAGTGACTTTATTAAGGAAAGGTGCTAAACCGGCGACATTTTCATCAAATTCATGATTTCCTAAAGACTGAATTTTACTTGCGAATTATAAAAATCTGTATTTACAGGAAATTCACAGAAACTTACTATAGCATCCGGTTGTAGTTTATTTAAAAAGGCCGCTGTAATGTTATCTTTGAAAACGGTAAACCAGGGAGTGCCTGTGTATGTGTCACCAGCATTAAGATAAAATACAGGTTTACCACCTTCTTTAGCTTCTTGGCGAAATTTACGTACTCTGTTAACAAATTATTATTGTTGTTACTTTTTGTTTAGTTTTCTAGTGATATTTTACATACTCATGAGCTACTCTAGCAAAGCCTCCATAGCATTTATTGGTATTAGCTAGCTCGGGTGTACATTTACCACTGTCTACACTGGTCTGTTCAAAACGGGCATGCATATCATTGTTGTGTAAAATTATAAATTCTACAGCCACATCCTTGTTCCCAACACCGATGGGATTACCCTTAACTTGACCCAAACATAATAAAAGGCCACATATATGGGCCAATACAATTTGACTTTTCCACATCATATTTTTGGGAAGCTAAGATTTTTTATTATAATTGTTTAGTGGGTTGTTTTCATAAAAACCAAATTAATTTTCTTTTTTTAATGTTGTAATTATCTATAAGAATATCTGTTTCCTAATGAGTGAATGAATGATTTTTTATGGTTTTTTTTTCTTCAAAATATATGCTTTTAAATTTTTATTACTTTTTTTAATGGCAAATATAACGGAAACCAACCAAACGTTTAATTTTAGCATAAAAATATGAAATTTTAAGAATATTTATTTAATGTTGTTTTTTTTTTTTGAGGTATTTTAAATATTTTAATTTTCTATGATTGCATTATTGCTAATTTCATACACTTTTTTTGTAGGCAACAGTTATTTTTGAATATTATTAATTTGTTAATATTATTTTAAATCCTTTTTTGTTGCATTTAGCGGCATGAATTTCAATTAATTATGGATAAATGAATGAATGATTGATTGCTTTAGATTATAAACTTGTTTAACTGAATTTTATTTGTTTAATTGTTTTCTTATTCCAATTGTGTTTAAAATATTTATTTATTTAAAAAAAAATATTAACAAAAAATAAACACTTAGATCACTTTGTGCTGAAATTACTTCATATCTTTGTGTTGATGAAAACACAACTATTTATGCTCTACTTGGACAAGATGTCAACAAGCTGCAAGAAACATTAACTACATACACATGTTGTTGTTTTTGTTATTTGTTACAAACATATGTTTCTTTTGAAATATTTTCCTTCTTAGGCACTTGATTTATTTTATTTTTATTAAAGAATAGATCTCTAGTTGCGTATTTTTTACACAACACAAAATGTCTATAGGTACAGTGTGCAAAAAAAGTATATACTCAAAGAATAATATAGATAAATCAAGATCAATTTTTAACTTGGAGTAAACATATCATTTTTTTTATTTGCAGATCTTAACTGATCCTGTACACGTTTCTTGTTAATTGTAGTCTTTGGCCTTGATTGTGATGTCAATAAATTTACACCTTTATTTTATTGTTTATTAATTTCTTACCACAAAACAAAAAAACCAAAACTTTTTTTAAAGCTGATAAGCTTTTAGTAAATGTGGTTGTTAATCATATAATTTAAGTTATTATTATTGTTAATTTCATTTTTTATTAACATATTTTTGTACAAATATGCGAGTAAAACAACACATACACTCAACTTGTTATAAATTTGTTTTATTTCAGTTAAATCATTTTAACGATTTTAGATTAGATTTGCAAACTAGTAACGTGATTAACTATGAAAAAATATATAGACTACAATTACGTTTAATAATAGACCATGCTTTGAATTTGTTTTCAATATTTCTGGATGAAAGAAAAACTTTTTGCCAAAAAAAGTTAAGTAAGGGAAACAACTAACGAATTGTATTGAAAGTGTTAAAATAAACAGATAATAAACTATTATCTGATATTTGTTAATTTAAGTTTGCAGTCAACAACTTGTAATAAAGATATTAAGAGAATCATGTGCTTGAAAAAATTAAAAAAAATCTTCGATGCAAAATGTTGTCTGTACCTGTGCGGTTTTTACAAAAAAATGACTTTCTGAATGTCAATCAAAACGAATGCAAGTTACTTAATGCAGATGTGTAATAAATATCTAGATACATTTCTAATTATAGAGGTAACTTAACTGCTCGCTACTCTTTTACTCTCATTTTAGAGTACAACTTCTATTATCTCTGAGTTTAGTTTGGCATAAAAAAAAACATGATTATGACATGTGAAACTACAACTTTTACACACGATATGTACATATGTTTGTTTCAAAAAAAGGAAAATATAACCGTTTTTTATTATTGTTATAATAACTGACAACAATTTATTAAAAATGATCATTACGTATTACGTGGAAATGCATTGTGTGTGTTAAAAGATGTGTTTAAGAAAATAGCAATAATATGATATATTGGAAAGGTGTTTTTCGTCTAAAAACAACAAAAAAGAAAAAAAAACACCCTCACTATTTATTATTTATTTATTTTACACACAGGTGTTAAGAGCAACAACAACAACACAAACATTGAAATAAACTTGAAAGAAATAATTAATAATTTCATTTATATATTTCAACTTCATTTAATTGCAAAAAAACTCACAAAAATAGAAACAGATATTTAAACAAAACAAAATTAAAGTTAAAAAACAAGTTAAAAAAAAATAATAATGAAAATAATTTAAAATAAAATACCCCGTTTTAGTGATTATTTTGTATATTTCGCGCTCGATGCTTAAAATCAAACTGACACAGTCTAAACGATTTTTATTTTTAAGAGCAGAGAACAAAACAACGCTAGCACTACAATTCCTCAATTCAAAATAAGATCATACAACCGACAATCAAAAAACCGACGTATACATACATATGACACTATCTGAAATAAGTTAAAAATTTGTTTTTGTTACACTATCAACAAAAGCAATAAAATAAAAAATTAAAAAAAAATACAATACAATAAAATAAAATACAAAAACAGAAACAACATCTATAGGCAGATAGACCGACCTATAGTCAGATATGCTGATGTAGATACTTAGGTATAGTATGACAGGGTGGCTGTCTAGTTGACTATCATTGTATCTTTTATTTGGAGAGCACTCTAAATGGTATTGTTAATTGTACCCTACAACCAATCAATAATCTTATTATGTAGTAATAGAATATAAAAAGATCAATGAAATAGTAAAATAACGATTGCATGTCTGTATTATATGTCTATAAAATACCTTGAAGCGCAACTAAGCGTAGGCTAACACTGTGTCGTATTGTATATGTTATGTTTGGTTAATTATTTTATTTACATATTTGGATGGTATATTCATTTTGACTTGGCATTTATAACAGGTTCATATACGTAAGCACATTTTCTAAGTTTTAAATTACAAGATTATGACCCATTTTCTTAACAACTGGTTTAATATATTTATGGTTGATATTAATTTATATACAAAAACCTTTTGCATTTATAGATCAACATTTGGAAATGTTTGGTATTAGTTATTAAAGAATTCTTAAATTCTAGAAATTAGAAAATTTCAAATAAACTTTTAAGGAAACCATCAAGAAACAAAATCGCCTATGTAACTGGCCTATTAGACTTTTTATAATAATTTGAATAAATACATAACTTAATAAATAAATAAGTTATGTATATATAAAAAAATTTATTTAATTTATAATTAATAGTCGAATCAAAGTTAATTTATGCACTCAATAGCAAAAGCTAATTCTAACAAAACCCTAAATATACATTTAAAAAAAAAAAAACATGAACTATGACATTTACTTCAATGATTGAGGACGGGTTTTTAAGTTAATCTACATTTTATTGTTTAAACCTAGTTAAATCTGTTTTTTTGTGTTTGAGTAATCAGTAAAGTTACTTATGACCGGCTGTTCAGTTGAAGTTAATCTACATTCTTTGTAATGTAATAATCAGTAACGTTACTTATTAATTAAATTTAACTGAGTGTTATTGACCAATTAAACCTAAGTTATAAGTGAGAAAACACAATCAACAAAAACAATATAATAATGAAAGAAGAAAAACTTAATTACTATAAGTAACTAGTAATTTTCTGATTTCTTTTATCAATGAAAAGTTGGGAAAGTTCCTAAATCCATCACTGTAAAACACACAATCATTAGATAAAGTCCTCCTAAATTTGTTTCGAGTTTAATCTGACAGCAAGTTAAGCCTAGTTTAACTGAGTAGTAAGAAACCCGCCCTTAGTGATAATCAATTAATTCATTAAATTTTGCTTGAATTGATTGATCTTTGTCATCACCTGAGATTTGTTTTAATTTAAATCTGATAACAGTAGAGTAATACACATTTCGTCTTAATCATTATTTGTTAAATTATTTTGTTTTTCTCCATGTCTTCTTAAGAAGTGTTTTTTTTTAACTCTCGTTAATTGTATTGGTTAGAATTTTGCGCGAGTGTAAATGTGTGAATTTTCGCTAAGCGTTTTGAGTGCGAAGCAGTAAATTGCACTTAGTATGAGTGGTGAATGAAACACTTTTTTTCAGTCTCTTTCATATCCATTTCACTTCAGAGTTTTTAAGGAATGAAAACATTTTCCATTTAAAATAATACAATTTGTTTGTATTCATTATAATCATTTGGTCTAAAGAATTAAAATGCATTTGCGTATCAATAAATATAAGTCACATAACTTGTTAAAATGAACAAATCAATTAATGTAGTTTTTCTACTTTTTAGAGTATTTTTAAGTGATAGTGTCAAATGATTATCAATAATTATTTCAAGTCTAATTTTGAAATAAATATACATAATTAATGTAATATCCATATCCAGCTTTAAAAGGTGAATACATATTTTGAAATGTAGAAAAAATGATTACACTCATAAAATATTCTGACTTCGAATGTTAATACGTTATGGATAATATGAAACAAAAACGCTTTAGTTAAGAAACTATAATCTATATGCAGTTGTTTACTGGCTGCTGCCAAAAATGATTCACTATAACGGCGTGTTAGTGAGTGGAATCAACAAGTGTTTTCCCTAATTATAATCACTAATAATGTGTCTATAAGTATACAAACATTCTTACATATTTATATATAATATACAGTGGAGTACATAATATTGGTCCCTATTCTACATTTCAATTGGAATCGAATACCTTTTTTCGATCGTTGTTAACCGATATTACAATTAAATAATATTTATTTTTTCCTTTTATAATATTATATAATTTTTTTTCGCAATTTTTAAGATTTCTAAAGTTTTATTTCATTTAAAAGAATTTTTGTAAATTCTTTTAATTTGTAAAACAAAATAAATTATATATTATTTATTATATGTTTCAATTATATGACCAGAACTGTTAATTTATAAATATTTATTTATTATTATAACAACAAATTACAAACTGTACTTGGTTTAATACATTTTATTAATTTATTTGTTAAAATAAGATGACGTTTTTTTTTTAATTTAAAACAAAATTGATAATTAATTTTAATTTCTATCAATCATTCATAATATTGTGTTAATTTTATTTAATTTATTTCCCACTCTTAGTTATTCGCAGTAATTCGACATAACAACCAACTATTCTTTTCAACAAATAATTAATTTATTTTGTTTCAATATGTTTGTTAGAACATTTTGTTAATTTGCTAAAAAAAAAACAATAACAAAAATACTTGTCACATTTAACTAATTTAAAGTTCTGTTAATTTATTAATTCTTATTATTATTATTATTAATTTATGTATAAAAAAACTTGGTGACGAAATACCTAATTAAACAAATAAAGTCAAAAATTGTTTATTAATTTCATATTTATGTTTGCCTTGTGTTATGTGTTTGTAAGAAATTCTTTAAACTTGTGTCAGAAATTAAATTTAAATATTTATTTGAAATAAGAGTTATGTAACTGAATTTTCAACTACATACTCTGAAACATTTCTATCGGCGGCTAGTTAGCATGTTATAAAGTCTGTCTGTTTTTTCTATTTATTTTTTAGTTTGAAAGCATCATTTGTAATGCATTTGCTCAGATTTTAATTGTAGTTTCATAAATTATTTAGTTTAGTTCATGTGAAACTAAATATATCCAGTTGAGTGTGCATATTTACAGAATATATACATAGCATTATCTTACATCTTTAAATTCACTATACAATTAGTTAAAACATTTCTTTCTGATTATTTTGTAGGAATTTAATTGGAAACACGTATGGAATAATATATTGCTTGTATTTAAAAATTATATATATTTAGTTATTGTGGCTACAATAGTATTATAAATTGTTTTCCACTTAAATATTATTATCAACAAAAAATTTTAGCAAAAAAAAAAACCCTTTATAAATAATAATATTAATAATAAATAATCTTAATAAAATGTTGAAATCATAAACACACTTGTTTGAATCGGGAACACATATTTTCCTTTAAGTTTTTAAGGTGAATATTAAAAAAATCAATATATTCTAAAACAAAGAGTCCGATTAATAAAAGTAATTGGACAAATAAGAAAGTTATACTTTCGTAACTGCAGTCATACTATATGAATGGTAATAAACATTTTTATTTAATAAAATTTTTATCAACGATTAATTAAAAACTAGTCACACTTAGGGCAGGTTTTACAGATAAAGATAATCTATATTCTTTGTTTAAACCTAGTTTAATATATGTTTCGTGTTTTTCAGTTATCAGTAAAGTTACTTATTATCTTAGTTTAACTGAGTGTAATTGGCCAATTAAACTCAAGTTATAAGTAAGAAAACACAATTAACAAAAACAATGATTTCGGAAAAACAATAACATAATATTTTAAGTTAATTGCAATTTTCTGATTTGTTTTGTTTTATTTATTATTGTTTTAAATGTTTATTTAACATTTTCCCAAAATTTTCCATTTTACAAAAGTAATATTTGCAAAAAACAGCTGTTCTTTGTTTATGTTTTTGAATGAAATGTTGACAATACTAACAAAGTTAACTGAACTTTAATCTATAACAGAAAAACACAATTATCGGTTAAAGTCCGCCTATTTTTTTCTGATTTGTTTTGTTTTATTTATTATTATTTTAAATGTTTATTTAAAATTTTCCCAAAATTTTTCATTTTACAAAAGTAATATTTGCAAAAAACAACTGTTCATTGTTTATGTTTTTGAATGAAATGTTGGCAATACTAACAAAGTTAACTGAGCTTAAATATAAAACTGAAAAACACAATCATCGGTTAAAGTCCGCCTAAATTCGTTCCGAGTTTAATCTAACAGAAAGTTAAGCCCAGTTTAACTGAGTAGTAAAAAACCCGCTCTCATAATTGTTTTAAAACAATCCCCAAACTATGTAGCATTAATTTTGTTTGTTATTTTTTAAATTCTATATCATTTTGAAGCATACCTTACGGCTTATTAAATAAGTATTGTTGTTTGTTTCTATTTAAAAAACTTGTGTGAATTAAGTAAGTGTTCAATCAACTCAAAAACCAATAGCTAGCAGAAACTAGAGGATGTAAATAACATTTAGTTATACTTTGGCTTTCATAATCAGTTTGTTAATTTCTTATTTTAAAACACCTTTTATGAATATGAAATTATGATATATGAAATTATTACTGTAACAAAGACCTTGCGTAACCAGACAGAAGAGAAATATACATTAAAAAAGCCCGCTTATTCCCCCCGATGAAACCTAATAGGGAGCCAGCAATGCGCATATTCTCTAACCAATTGTTGTCTAAGAGGCTGTGTACCTGATTAATGTCAAATAAGTAGTCTCTACCACCTCCAATCAGGGGCATGTCTGCCGGGTCTTTAAACCGATGATGTTATTTCACTCCTCCGATATTCCTTGGATTGATTTGACATAGGCAAACCACATAGTATACGGGTGTTCAGTTACCCGCAGGACTATGGCGTCGCTAGTTAGTTAGTTGAGCTTGCCTTGGGATCTACGTAATGACTGTGGTTTAAAACAAAATTTGCGAGAAAAGTGAGTTGTGGTTAGAAGACTGATGCACTGTTAATTCTATATTTCGGGATAAGTTAGGTGCTGTTGCCGATGACAACAGATACCCACAGAGGAGTGAATGTGGGAATAAACGTTGGAAATAAGTTAATGCTAAATGTACATGATACAGGATAAAGGGGTAATTAAACATTGATCCGTTAAAACCCTTATAAGAATCGTAAGACACCTACTGCCTGAATCAAGTTTAGGCTCTAATATGTAAATGCCGTGAGTGCAGCCCTACTGTCTCCACAAATTGTCACTACAGAGCCCAAAACGATGTCATCCTGTATCAGCGTAAAAAAGAGTCTTTATATTAACATCGGCTAGTATCAATCTTAGATCCGTAGGTAAAAACAAAACTTGTGCAATTTAGTTAAAGAAGTTTCACTTAAGTCCAAAGTCATAATTTTAAGATCCGAAATTTTTTTAAGTAGATTACACATGCAGATTACATATGCAGCTTATCAGATTCAAGAGAATCGTTCTAAAACTTTGACAGGAAAGTTTCACCGATAATAAATTTAGTTTTCATAATAATTTTATTATATTTATTAATAATATTATATTTATCCTTAAACTATGGATTTAATTTACTAATAATTTAAATTAACAACGAGCGTATAACTGTAAAATTTATAAATTAATAACTTTCATGAAATTCTTTAACATCCTCATGTATGGGAATGGATTCTGGTAAGAATATAGGAGGTAAACTGAGATCTACAGGAGGAGCAGCTTGATTTTTTGTACGCTCAAAACGCTAAAAGGATAAAATTTTTAATTGTAATATATACATATAAAAATTGACAAGTAAGACTTACACCACTAGGTCCATTTAAAGAACCATGTTCTATCTGTGGCAAAGATGCCGAGAAACCCAAAACGAGAACAATCAAAAAAATCACTAAGAATTTACTCATGTCGGTTGTTGGTGGTGGTACTTTGTTGAAGATTGTGTTACAATTGAATAATAACATCAACATTTAACAACGTTTATATAAGACGAGTCAGTCATGTTGATGATTTGAAATGTGTAATTAATTATTTTTACAAAGTAATTGTGCAAAAATTACGATATAAATACATCCAATATACATACATGCATATGTATACTTTCACATGCTGAAAGAATGTTTGCTCGCTTTACTTACTAATATTAACCCAGTGAGAATTCTCTGAATACCTGAATATATGACGTTTACAAAGCTAATACGTTGAATGCAATTAATGTTTAAATAAGTTAAAAATAAAAATGCAGAAGACAGGTGTTGTAAGAACAGGAAGTCTTAACGTGTTGTTGCTTTGCTGCTTGCTTGCTTACTTGTTTGTTTGCTCGTACGCTTGCTCACTTGACGCCGCCCGCTTACAGTGAAAGTAATTCGTAATAAATATTACGAGCCAAACGAAAGGTGTCATTCAAAATATTAAAAAAAACATTCGTTTATATTGATTGTCAATAAAACATTAATACTCATTGTCACACTCTTTCATTTATTCAGTCGATGCGTGACAATAAAATTAATCCTTAGCAACATACTTAATGGGAAAATTTTAAGAATCTTTCGTTAAGAAAGTATTTTCAACAGTGAGATAACATTTGAAAGAATAAAGTAGAATAGAATTTATCTTAAATAATTTGAGAATGACTCGTTTGCAATATATATTTTAATTATAGTAAATTAATTTTTTTATTTTAATTAAAATTGCACATTGACAAAAAAAGCAGAAAATTTTGGAGAGAAACAACAACGTTTTTTTCAATCTTATCAAAAAGTAATAATTTTGTTTAACAAATTTAATACCAATTGGTTATGGTACTAATACTTTGTTAACTAAATTTTATTAACAACTATGGAGAAAAAGTAGGACTTGGTCGACCATGCATCCAATATATATTCAAATATGCACACAAAAATGGAAGTAGTTGTGAATTGTTTCTTAATATAGCAGGATGTATAAAAAACCAATGACAATGTCATCTGTAGCCGACAGCAATACCTACTAAACGATTGGCTTTTCAGCGCTAGTGTGGACTTCTAGAGTTAGCGACACAGAACGGAGCTCCAAAGCTGTCAAAACGCAGCCCTTAGAACGGTAACAGACTACATTCAAATGACTTCTGCAGATGCTTTTATTCATGGAACATCATGCTGTCAAAGCAGTTTAAACTGGTATGTGATCCTTGACCAACATCTACTGAGTTAGAACAACACCACCCCATACCCCGATACATGTCAGAAAAGATTTTCTTCTGTATGAGAGCATAGATGTCGCTCTTGGATAACATAGATGAAAGCTCATACAAGACAGCCTTAAATATTATCTACCAAAAAGTGGTGGAAGACTAAATCAATTCCCACTGCCATAGTATATTAATGGGAGGTCGTCCCTCACCCGTCACAAACGAGGTTAGAAACCTACTACATCGTACTAGAGTGGTATTGACACAACTTAAATCGGAATGATGTATCCTTTTAAATTCATGCCTATCGAGAATAAACGACAACACTAAAGCTTCCAATGCGATAGTATAATACTGGGAGTTCGTCCCCCAACCGTTTCAAACGAGGAACGAAACCTACCACGTCGTACTAAAGTGATATTGACACAACTTAGATCGCGATGGTGCAACCTTTTCAACTGCAGGGCAAATCCAACTCAGCTGGAAACTAAATCCCTTTGGACTCAGCCATTAGATACGGCTTGTCTACTAGGTTTAGATCGAATTGATTTGGATAATCATAGCGAAGAAAACGAAGAAGAGTAGGAAATATTTTTTCACTATATGTACATACAACTAACAAATAAGAAACTTACAAAAACTATGACAAACTTATTTACAAGTTAAATGAAGGATAAAAACATTTTCATAACTTCTGTGAAAACTTTCAAAACAATTTAATTAAAAAAACAATTAAAAAATAATGATGAAAACATAATTATGTATATTTTATGTGGTCGTATACATGTTGAGCTATTAAAACACCCTTTCATACAAATATGTCTAGAAGATTATAAAACTATTTTGATGGTTTTTGGTTAAACTTAATAATATTGAACCCAGCAGGCATATACAAAACATCATATACATACATACATACATCCATATGTTTGTATGCATGTAGAACAACAATAATACTAATAAAACAAAAACTACAGTTGATCATTAATTAAAGAATATGCCACAATCTAGTAATTGTTAAGTTCTTTACTAATTATAATGATTTATTTATGTTTTGTACAATTTTGTATTTTCTAATCTAATGGAAACGAAAGTTCTTTGAACTTTTTTCTAATGCCTTTAAGTAATGTTTAAATTAATCTATACATAAGTATGTAAAAATACATAGATACATACATACATCCGTGAAATAAATTTGTATTTATGTACAAATACTTTTTTATTTATATGTAAATATATATACATATGTATGTGCTTATATGAAAGTGTGCATGGTTTGTATATAAAATAGAAATGAATATCATTAAGAAAGTTCAGCAGTTAATTTATAAACGTTATTATTTGCGCAAATAAAACAATTATCATTATTATTGTTATTATTAATATGCAATTATATACTAAAAACTTACTAAGCCTTATTAACTTTATAAATAAGATATAAATGAGTTATAGTTGAGTTTAACATCTGGAAAATATATGTACATATATATGTATATTTTTATAAAGTGTGTAAAATATAGAAAAAATTCAATATTCAATGCACGTTGCATAAAAATTGATGATTATCTCTTTTTTCTTTTCTTTTTCGAACATCCTGTAGATAAAATTCTTTTCAAGATGTAAAATAATAGATATATTGATAAAAAAAATACATTAAATCACACTTAATCATGACCTTCTTCATTTATTATTTTATTATTGCTCTATACGATTGGAATTCAAAATTTTCTTTTAAATTTAAATTTCTTCCTTTAGTTTTAGTTAACAAAATATTTAATAAAATATGCATTCCATTCCTTCAAATGAACAAAACACAAAAGCTATAAAAATCATAAAAATGTTGTTAAGAAAATTTGGTAAAAATTATTTTTATTTATACTTGGGTGGGTCTTATAATATTTTTTTCGGAATCTAATATTAATTGATTCAAAATTTAAAGTCATTTTGATTATTATAAAATCGTGCCGGAAATCGATTAAATATTAATGAAAGAGTTAAAATTAATTTTAAAAAATGTTAGAATATAATATATATGACTTTTTTCTAATAAGAAAGAAAAATCTATAAACGAATAGTATCACAAGGTCTTAATATACGTAATATCTTGAATACTAAGATCTTTAGATAGACAATATATGAATCAAATGAAAGTTATTTGAAAGATATACGCAATGCTATCAATTATTTTATTTTTATAATAAAAATATTCCATGTTTTCTTTGCAATATTTTATCAAAAGACTATGACTATGAAAAAGTAGATTAAATAATTTTGCTGTTGTTTGTTTAAAAAAAAAAAACTTTGTTATCGTTATACTGCTGGTAACCACCTACCTAATGCATATATTTTTAATTTAAACATTTTTAAAAAACCACAAAAATTTATGCATATTCAAAGAAGAAAGAACAAATGCTACATATCAAATTATACATATGCAATAAGCATAAATAAAGTTTTATAAAAAAAATTTTTGAAGTTTGGCCTTGGAACGATAAATTTTGCTGGAAAATTTCTTTGATTAATCAGTAAGAAACAGAAGAGCAAATTAAGGAGCCAATGAACTTTTTATGTTTTAAAATAAACGCAATTCACGATACCTATTTAGACAAAATACATACATAGATATATGTACATCTACACACTTAGTTTCTTTTTACTATATTTATGTATGTATGAAAATCTGTATGTTTGTAATTAGTTTCTTAATTCACATTTCTCCGTTGGATACTTTTGGGGATTGATACGGACATTTTAACATGATTATTTTGTTTTTGTTTTCTTTATTATATTATTTTTCTTACTTATTTAACAAATAAATAATCTTTTTCTTTAAATCTGAAATATTGTTCTTGTACTCCGTACGAAAATTAAACAAAAAAAAAAAATAATAATAAAATGTGAAAAAAAGAAGAAATAATTACAGTTTATAGGCATCATTATCAGCACCATCATCATCAACAACCTCAACCACAATGGTCATTATTTAATTGTAGAGTCTTAAAGAGATTTTTCATTAGGTGTGTGTTTGTTATGCTTTTGTATAGAGAAGATGAAAAAGTTCTAGTTCTACCGAATGAAGGTGATATCACAAAAGAACACTAAGAATTTATAAAAATTGGTGGTCGCTCATGTTCCTCTACATAACACATAATCACATTTATACAAAACACATCCAGACAACAATATATGTTTGCATTTTTTTCACAAAACTTTAGTTATTTGTATGTATGTAGTTAATCATCGACCTCTGCTATCTACTAATTTTGATATAAAACTTTATTTTATAATGCTACAACAATATCCACCAAAGTGTCGAACACAAAAACAAGTTGTAATAGGATTCTGCGAATTTCGAATTTCTGTAAAATTAACAACATGGCATTTGTGTAACCTCTATCTCTATATTTTTTTCATTCCTATGTTTCTCATCAAATTATTGCTAGTAGATCCCGCAGAAAAAAAAACTGGAAATGTTTTTCTAGGAGAAAATCACAATTTGTTATTATTGAAAAATATACTTATGTATGTAAATTGTAGTTGCTGGGTGTTACAGACAATAAAGCAATATGTTGCAATCACACTCTTTGCCACATATGATGTTACAGATTATAAATTGCGTATAAAATGTATAGCATTAACATTTACATTAAACACTTAAGCATACAATTAACAAAATTTGCTCATTATTCATCTTCAAAAAGATTGATATTGTTTCAAAATTTTAATTGTTTGAAATTCTTCAAAATAAATTCACTCCGTGAATTTTAGACAACTATCTAGTCATAAGTGAAGTAAGAGAACATGCAAAAATTCGCCAATAAAACATTTTGTACTATTACTGAATAAAAGCTTAATTGAAACTTAAATCTTTTAAATAAGAAAAGATCTGTTCAAACTTTCACATAGAATTAAAATAATTAAAAATTCAAATCACTGCTACAAAAAAAAAAACGACATAAAGGTCAAAGTAAGTAACTGTAATAGCTTTAGGAATCAATATATTTCTAGGGCTTCTTTTAGAGAAAAAAAAACATAGCAATCAATGTAATGTAATGAATGCATGTGCAATATGCTGCACATCTACATATGTATGTTCATTAAATGTACAACAAAAAATATTTTTTTTACATTATTTTCCAATGTTTCGAACAAATTTAAAATTTCACAATTGTTTTGTGACCTTTCCTTCGTGTGTCGTGTAAAATTAAAGTAGTATACTGTTATAATAAAAACAAAACAGTAGAATAACATAAAGGAAATCTTATTCAATTGCTAAAAATTATAGTAAATTTCTATGTTTGATTCTTATTTTGTTTTTTATTTGTTTTTTTTTTTCTAAATCAAAGTTCAAATACTACACTATGATTTCTTCGATAATACCAATTGCAAACAATAAGGAAAAACAGAAATTGTATATATATTTTTTTTGTAGTTCTGTACATATTCCATCTGTACGATTTCCAACATACATATAGAAATATAGACAAATGCATGTATGTGGCATGTAAGTAGTACAGTACATGAATTCTCATGCATACAGTCAACCAACCAACCAACCAACCATCCAGCCATCCATCCATTGAACCATCTTAAGAAACATTGGAGTATAAATGTTCGTCAAAGGAGCTTGCGCATACTCTTAAAATTCTTCATACATTTTATACACCAACAGACATGACAACCAAATGCTTGGATACATAGAAAGATAAAATAATACATGGATGGATGTGTGAATGAATGGTAGTGGATGGACGGGCAAAATGTTTAAAGAAGAAAATATGTTACTTACTACATACATATACATATACACTGATGCCAGCAGCCACCACATGCATAGGTGCTATAGAAACAGATTCACAACACAACAAAAATTGTGTCCTCTTCGTTTTCTTTCGCATTAAAGAAGATTTTATAAGCCAAAGGCTAAAATAAATACCTTAAAACATTGGCAAAAAGTTTATTTTTAGACAAAAATAAAATAAAAAAAAAAATTAAACTAAAATGGAAAAAAGTGGAGATGTCTGCAACATAAGAAAGAATTCCAAACAAGAATACAGTCCTCTTTAACAGTAAGTTGTTGCAAAAAGTTTTCAAACAAATTTAAACCTACTATATTCGTTACTTTGAACAGTCATAAGTAAGTTCGTGTGTTTGCTTTTTATTATTCTTTTTTATATTTTCTACAATTTATATAAACAAGCGAATACGAGTGAATATAAATACAGATAGACAACAACAGCAAAAAATAAATAAATAGCAACAACGACTACGATGATAATAATAATGTCGAAAGAGTTGAAAGGCGTAAATCTTAATCCCTGAGAATTCATGATTTTCTGACATTCATCCTAAAGGAAATTATAAGAAAAAAACTGAAAACGAAACTAAAAAAGTGGCAGAATAAAAAGAAGTCAACGATCATGATGATGTTGCTGCGCATGAGTGGAGTCTCATATTAAAATATAAAAAAATATACATACATATATTGCACATTCATTCAACCATATGTATGTTTGTAACTATTTAATGCACAAACACACACACCACACATGATAATGAAGTAAATATATATAGTATAATCCTGATTATACACACTGTCGTACCCGTACAGTAACTAGTGAAATTTGGCAAACATTTTATACAATACATATTTTTTTCACGAATTTAATGAAAAAAAAATATATATACAATTGTATTATGATTGTATGTTTGTCTATAATTTAATTCTACATCAAAGGAAACAAACTAACTTCGTTAAGGAGAACTTATTTAAATTAAATTTGTATTTATAAATGCATTTTTAATTTAACATTTGAAAAAAAAATAAAGGTTAATCGAAATTCCTATTTAGTAATTCCATAAACAGGGAAACATTACACCTGCCCTTGGCTAAATGCAACATTTTCAAAATCTAATGAAAATGATTTGAAACAGATTTGTAAATTATATTTTATATAAAATAGAAAATTTGGACTGAATTCTTTTAACAATAAATTAGTCAAAAAGTTTTATTTTAGTCAGAATCGCACGGACTTGTTTATACATATTGGTATGAAAAAAAGCAAAATCGTATAAAAAGTTTTTGCTTTGCAAAAATTAACAGAGTAGAAAAAGCAGGAACTTGAATTAAACTATATTTTTGTCCATAAGAAATCCTGATGACATGAACAATATATGTAAATCACTAATATCTGTCGATATGTGATGAAAAATTCTTTAGAAAGCATTTTATAAAATATGAATTACACTGTGATATGAATATTCTTATTTACAGGAGAACTACTGATATACGTACAAACTTTTCATATAAAAACTAAACCCTTTAAAAGAAGTATTTTATGGTCAGATCTAATGATTATACATACATGTATGTATGAATATATACATATGTCTGAATGCAATAGCATTTACATACTTATATACATATTTATTTTCATTTAATGTTGTTGGATTTTTATTACATTTTCCTTTTGTTCTGCGTCATAAATGTGCAGAGTGAATTTTTATGTCTTATCCATGGTCATGGGTTATAACATGCTGAAGGCATATAAAAAGCGTGCCTAAAAGGGTTTGTTAAAATTCAACGAAATGGACATGGACTAGCATAAACTCTCTTACACACATACACATACATACGTATATACATACAATCACTGACACTTAATTTGTATTTGTATAAATATTGACAATATACAGTGAAGTATAGAATCATAGGTTGCTTCGTTAATAAATATTATATGATTAATTCTTTATGCACAAAACTAATAAAATCCTTAAAATCGTTAAATACAATAAATATGTTTTTTGTTTTCGTTCTTTTCGCTTTTGGTTAAAAATTAGTTTTATATAACTTTAAACTCAAAAGCAAACAATTATATAAAAATAAGATTTTTTAATATCAAATATTACTTTCTTGTTTTAACATATAAGAAATACCCTAAAAAAATTCTCTGGAAAATCCTAACAACATGATCATTTTCACTTTTGTGATGTTTTTTAAATTTAGAAAAAATCTAATAGTCAAAAACTTTAAGCGCTTCACTTACTCACAGCTCAGCAAAAACTTTGGCGTTGTGGTTAAATATGATATTGTTTTTGAAATTAAATACTCTAACTTTGTGTTATGTCCATTTGTTATTTTCTGGCTGGTTATTTTTGCAAGAATGTATGAAATTGATAAGTGGCGATAAGTATTGTAGTAACGTAACGCAAATCAACTAAAACTTTACGTAATGTTGTGTTCATATACTTTGAGCCCTTGGAGTTGTGTGTTTAGAATAATTCACATTATATTTAAGGATCAGCCATCAGTTAGTTGTGAGTGACTTGCTGTGTGTGTTTTAAGAGTTTTAGGTAAATTGTTCGTTCGTTACTTCCACTTTTGTATATGGTTTTTCATTATTATTCATTTTTAGTTTACAACAATGATGACAATGATGGCATGGCTAAAATATAAATACCACCACACAGATAATGATAAACAACAACGAACAGTCAGTCAAACAGCCCGTCAGTCAGCCAGCAAACAAACTAACCATCCAACCAAACCAAACCATACATCCATCCATCCATCGAAGCAACAACAATATTAAATGCAAAAGAACCGGGCAAACTAAGAAACAAGTTTGTGGTTTAAAGGAAACTAAATACAAAGAATAACGATAAAAGAAATATTAATGTGTGTATGTTTGTTTGGTAAAAAGGAAAAGGCTAAATCATCTATCATAATGAATTTCTGTATTGGAATTTCTTTATCAGAAGAATAAGACAGACAATGTTGTTGCTTACCTGCAGTTTGCCGGCAGCAGTAAAATTGTTGTTAATCTGTCACCAAAATTAAAAAGTTTATTTCGGTATTTATTTTAAATTGAGAACAACAATTCCTTACAAAATCTCAAATAATCAATCAAATATTTCTGTTAACTTCTAAATAATCAGATCTATTTATAAAAATACTAGTTGGAGTTTTGTCGGTTAAGTTTCAAGCAATTACAACGGTTTGTCATGATTGCAGCCGTAAGTCAGTGATCAATAAACTGTTTTTTACCTGCTTTTTGTTTTGTACATATTTCATGTTTTATAAATAGAGAATTCAATTACTCCAGAGAAGACGAAGACAGAAGACCAATAAAAATCATATACCATCAATTGGTTACAATATTTTGCTTTAACCATGGACAAAGACCCCTGTATGAATGTGATTAAGGCTATTAAAGAATTTTCACATACTCTTGTCATCAGTTCTTTTTATTTTTTCTTCATTATTTTAGTTTCTTTTTTGTTGTTGTTGTATTTAAGTAATCACGCCAAGAACCTTTACCCATACAATAGCAAGAACAAAATTCTATTAATATACGGATGAGTATGTACAATTGTATGTATAAATTTTGATTGGTATGGGTGCCAATGGTTGCCTTATAGAGTGTCAGACCCTAAGACAGACAAACAAATGGACAGATAGACCATCACCAACATTATGATCGTCATTATTATGATCATCATTACTATTGAATTTTATTTGTGTAGATTAAATATGTATGAAGAAAAAGAGTTCTTATAGTTTTGTTGGTTAGTTGGATTGTTTGGTTATTCAGTTAATACTTCTCATTCTTTGTTGCTTTTGTTGTTGTTAACATTTATGTAAGAAAAGTATGTTTATGTGTATGTGAGTAGGTATTCGTATATAACAAGACGTTCTTGGCTATATTCTGTGTTTATTTATTTATTGTTGTTTTTTTTTTTTTTGTTTTTTCTTGTTGGCTTATTTATTTACTTTCCTACGGATGTCTGTTTAAAATTCCTTTTAAGCTTACAACGTATCCCAATTTCAGGCATTCGCGATCGAGAATTTGAATCGGAAACAACAAGTCGCGCTTAAAGAACAACAATAATAACACAGCCAGATTGTACAAACACAATCACACGTACAAATACAAACGAAAATATCATTAACCCACACAAATAAACAAAACGTTGTGTATAGTTTAGACCAGGCCTAAACACTGGGTGTGTGAGTGAGCTAGTAGTGAGTGCGTTAGTTGGTTTTAAGTGAAGGTGCTCGTACAAGAAAAAATTATATATAAGAATATTACCTTTTCATAAAAAGAACAAGAAAAAACAACAGAACCGATTAGAACCTGAGAACCTTTGGCCATCAGCAAAGCTTGGTATTTTAACGTTAACCTTCGAAGAGTTTAGTTTAAATCTAGACTAGCATTGCTAAACACGAATATCGGATATCTAAAATATCGAACATCGGATAAGAATATTTTCCATTCAGATAAAAGTAAAAATATTTTGTGTAGTGTCTTCCTGCGAACAAATAGAGGAAACAAAATGAATAAAGTTCTTATTTGTCTTATCAGTTTAGTGGTCCTTTCCACAGGTAAGTGTTAAATAAAAATAAATTACGATATTAATTATTAAAAATTAAAACAAAATAAATTTTCGCAAATTTTGTGTTAAGAATTTTTTTTAAATTGAAATGGATTAAGATTTGTGAATAAATTTAAAACTTGAAAGAAGATGTGTTTTGCAAAAATGAAGTATATATTGTAAAATTTCAATCTGTCAAACTATATTTCTAATTACAAAAATATTTTATATTTTTTACAATTCTTTAAAAAAAACATTATTCAATTTCATTTTATTATTAAGTGCCGCGTTCTGCACATCACACATTTTGTAAATTTTCTTTAAAATAGATTTACATTTGTATTTATTTAAATAAAAAAATACATAAATCATAAAATATTTATTTAAATATAAAATTTGATCATTTTAAAACGGTATAAAGTTATTTTTATGGAATTTGTTCTAAAATCAAAACTCATTCTTAAAAATTTCAACTTATAATTCCATATTTGAGAAAACTAAAATATTCAATGCAGTTTTTGTCAAGTCTAGAGTGTGAAGTGAATTTTAATTACAGGAAGTGAGTGATTTCAAGCACAACACCTAACGTAAAAGAAATAAAAAACAAACAAAAATTACCAATGTTTTATAACAAAAAAGAAAAAGAAAGCCAAAGAATTAAAAATTTACTTAAAACGGTTTTACTATATTAATGAGTTATGCAAACGGGCCATAAAATCTAATTTAGAATTATAACTTTTTTGTTTTCTAAATTTGGGGTTAACAAGTTAACACCCTTTAAAAAAAAAATAATTATCGAATTTTCATCATTTATTTTCTTTTGCCATATTAGGACAACGTATAACTACTATACACTTGGATGGTGTACAGTATTTCATCAGTCGTATGAATCCTTATTCCCCCGAATTAAATTACTTTTTGGCTTATCAATACTGTCGTTCATTGGGCTTGCAATTGGCATCATTTGAAACTAAAGAAAAGGCTGAATCTATGACAACATATTTGAAAAATGCTGGCTATGGCAATTATGATTTCTGGACTTCTGGTAATCGTCTAGGAACTGGCATGTTCTTGTGGATGAGCACAGGTTTACCATTCAATGCCACATTTGACTTTTTCGAAAATACGGCTGATGCCATACAAGCTGGTCTTCTCGATCCCGTAGATCACAACAGTAATACATCACCTCAAAGAACCGCCAGAGACAGGTAAATTATACGTATTATTAGTGTATTTTTTGTTCGTTATTAAATATTCTTTCTCCTCAGTATTTGGTAATCATTTTTGCAACATTTTAAACGAAAAACAAAAAAAAAAACTATTACCAAACATCTACATACAAATATAATTTTGCAAAGTTCATTTATTTTTTTATATAAATTTTAACTCAATTCGATTAATTAAGTTTAATTTTACTTTCAACAGCAGCAGCGGGGCCGAAAAAGGTTGCGTCATTTTGAAACAGCCCACATTGAAATGGATGCCAGAAGACTGTTCTGCGGTGAAAGATTTTATTTGTGAACAAACTCGTTGTTACTACTACAATTATGGTAGTATTCCAGTCTCTTCAGCGCAGGGGTAAGAAGAGCCACCCCTTCATAAAAGATTAAGGGGTTTCTTTTTAATAAATTGTGAAAATAAAAGAATCTGAAACCTACACACATAATTTTTAGCCTGTAAATGTTACTTTAAGAATTTTAATAAAACGAATCTCCCAATTGGATACAAACAAACAAACAAAATAAAAATAAATCACACATATATATAAATCTTAAAATCAAACACAATTACAACAAGAATGATCAACTCATGCTGATTCAAACAATTAATAATTGATATTTAAACTTATTTTAGGTGAGCTAAACCCCAAGACGTATTTAAAATAATTATATTATACATTAATGCCTAGTAGATTAACAGTTTTGCTGCTTGATTAACAAAATAAAAAAACTAATTCACTGACAAACTAACAAACTAACTTACTGCCTGACTTTTGATGTATTTGACTGATAAACAAAATAACATTGCTGTTGCTTTTTACATATGTATACCCGCCAACCGTTATAAACTACTTTTATTCTCACTATCTCGCTATCGTTTTACATTTATTTTTCCTACTTTGCTAGAAAGCCCCTCATCTTTCTTGCACTTAAAACACAACTAACAAATTTATCCTTCATTCACGTTAAGAAAAAAAAAATAAAAATATAGTTAAATAGTAAATAACAACAATTATACTTCTAATAACACAGTGGTGAACTGGGGCTTAGCTTTCCTAAAGTAGTTTAATGTTTATACATTTACATGTATACATACTTATAGACTATTCTGATTTCGTTCCATTATCGAAATACTAACAAATTTCTCCTTTTTCACAACTCTTTTTTATATTGTTAAAATCCAGACGCCCTATTACCACTACTACACCACGCAGCGTTAATGCCGATGTTAGTAAGTCGGAATTTAAAACCACCACACCATTGCCACTGTTAATGTCTTCTTATGCAACAGCCAAAAAATCAAATCAACCCTCATACGTTTCATTGAAGCTTGACCAGGAACGTGCCTTGGTATCCAGCAAAACCGACGATACTCACAATAACGAGCAAGACAATGAAGAGGAACACGAGGACGATGAAGCGAACAACAGCCAAGGGGAAGAAGTTCAAGGTCGTGACTTAACAAATGAAGAATTCGATCATGAAGTCGAGGTTAGCCAACAAGAAAATTCCGAAGAAGTACATGACGAGCATGACGATGTACATGAACAGGATGAAAATAAATCTAGCGACCAACAAAATGATGATGATGTTAGCAAAATCAATAGTTCACATTCCCAAGAACAGGAAGAAGAATCTGAGGAATTAGTGGCTAAGGAAAAATCTTTAGAAAGTTATGAAATTGAAAATACCCCTGAAATGCCTGCGGTTGAAGTTAGATTAAAGGAGATTTCACAGGAAGTAGAAAAAAGAAACAACGAAGAAAACAGACACATTCCCTCTTTAACACCCGATCTCGATGATATTGGACGTCAATCATTTCTATCGCTAACTGATCTAATACGTACATTGCATCCCAATGACAAACAAATTATACCACAAATTGATTCCGATTATTCGAATGCAATGCGTGTGTTGGGTGAAAAATCCGTGGTGGTCAATACAAATGAGGAATAATTTATTATAAGCATAAAGTATAACGACTATTCTTTTTCCCATACATACTCTCAAAAGAGACATTTCAACAAATAATAATCCACACAACTTCATCGACCAAACGACCGTCCGACTAACGTACATTAAAATTTTTAACATGATTTAATCAATTCAAGTTCTATTGCAAACTGTTTCGCTTGAACATTTCTGGCTCTTTAATGGACTTTTTTTGTATTGTGTATGAAAAATTTTTTTCTTGACCAATACAAATCAAGTTCATTGAAAAACACTTTACTTTAGAACTTGTCGTCTATATAAATATATATGTAACTGCTGGGGTATTTTCTCAAGTTGACATTTAAAAAAAAGTTTAATATTAGTTTGCTAAGTATTTTTAAGTGTAATATCATTGCTAAACAATCGCCATAAGCGATTACTAATTGTATAATTTGATGTTTATAATTGTCGAATAAAAGTGTTTTTATACAAAAACTATAAAATAATAATTTGGGTCAATAACCAAAATTAATAAATTTTAGTTAATTTATTTTAAATTTTATTTGCTATTTTTTGTAAGGCATTGCTAAATTGTAAGTTTACAATGCTTCATTTATCAATCATTAAAAAAACAGAAGTGCCTTTTTTGTTTATGACAATATGTATAACTTTGTAATGTTTTGAGCTATAATGATGATTAACGGAGTTAAACAAAATATATTTGTAGGTTTTGAACATTTTATAAAGGAAAATAAAACTTCAATCAATGTCTTAACTTTCCGTGGAATCAAAAGGAAGATACTATATATAATGAAGGCAGCATGTTTGTATTTTTTTATTTATAACTATTCGTTTTTGATAGTTAAACAAATAAGTTAACACATTTTTATTGAGAAGAAAAATGAAGCCACTTATTGGGATGAGAAATGCTTTTAAATGTAATGCAGTATGAAGTGTTAAATAAAAGATTAATGTAAAAAATAAGATTGATAAAATGGAATATGCTGCTGAAAAGTATGTAAAATGTGATTTAAAATGTACTCATAATAAAAAAAACGACGCGATAGTTTTTTTTTTTTTTAATTTTTTAATAAAGTACTAAAGAGATTAATTATAATTCAAAATCATCGCGTAAATCATTATAGGTCATAACATGTTGTTTAATTTTAGATCCATCTACCCATGTTACAAAGTCTTCAAGATTACGAGAAACTAAAAAGGCAATGTCTTTTACCATTTCAGTACCTACTCTTACATGGCCACTTTCAACTAAATCTGTGGCGTTTTTAATATTTTCCGAAAGTTTGTCTGAGCAATGAAAAGGGTTTCAATAACCGTTAAAAACTTTTATAAATACGAATAATAAACTTAAGAAAACAGTACTCACTTTTCACCATAACAACAGGTAAACGACGACGACAAAAACAGCTGGCCGACACTTTGCTGGCGGTTTCCAAATCTGTTTTATCGCTTATAAGACCCATACCATACAATTTCTCCAATAACATGTACGAAGCCTCGGACTTGAAAGGGTCAGTTTTGTCTAATTTTGCAATTTTTTCAACTAATTCTCGTATCTGACGCGATAATTTGTTGTATCTAGTAGAAAAAAAATATATAATGGCGTCCCTATACATGTGCTGCCTTTGTCAGAGATTTAAAATTGCAATTTTACTTACTTTGTGTAATCTTCCCTTTTGCGTATGTGATACCTCCGCAAGATTTTATTTTCTTGGCCACCATTGTCCACTTTCCATGTTATAAAATCAACTTTTTTCAAAAGTTTTTGTTCATGAAATTTTAACTTCCTCACCATGTTTTTTTATTTACCAAAAACTAAACACAAATAATCAAAATCAACTCTGGTGTTGCCGCTCTTTTTGAAATTGTTTTGTTATAAAGTGCTACCAGATTGTTGATGCAGGCGAAAAAGTTGAAGGTTCGGCGTTTTCTAAACGCACACAAACATTTTATTTTTTTATTGAAAATAACAATATATTTAATTTGTTGTTTTTAATATATAGAAGGCAAAAGTACATATGTAGTTTTTTTACTTTTTAAAGAACGTTTTAAAATTTTAAATCACAATACATTTAAAAATGTCGATATTTTCAAAAATTCTGATTAGATTTTTACGAAAAATCGATTTAAAAAATGCGATAACATGATTTTTGCTTAACTATGTCAAAGTTTAATAGATTTTTTTTGTTAAATTTGAGATTACTCCGTACCCCCTTAAACACAAGCCTGAACGCGTTTAAGAAATAACCGCGATGACGCGAGAGTTGTTCCCCAACTCAGACCTGAATTACGACGTTAATAGAATTTTATACAACTTCTGTAAGTTTTTAAAACTTGAGTGGTCTTTGGAATATATAAAGTTATATGGGAAATATATTCCAATCAGACATAGTGCTGCAACTGCATTCGGTTACCAGATCGATTGTTTTTTTCCGTTACAACACTGAACAAAATTTTATTGTTTAAAACATGAAAGTAACAAGAAACTAATTAACCATTTAAATTTAATATAAAAACATTTTTTTAAAATAAATTTAAATCTTCAAACAATCGTTGTAAAAAATAACTTAAAAAATGCATCCATTAATACTTAATTTGAAATCTCGATCGGTTTTTTTAGGTTAAAGAACAAAATGTTTATAATTTGTTTTTATTTGAAATACAAAATTCTTTTTTTATTATTATTAATAATAAAGTACATAATGTGTGTGTATGTGTGGAATTTCTTAACTTTCTTCTCATTTAATGTATGTATTTGTGTTTGAAACAAAGTAAATAATAAATAAAAAAAATAATAATTATTATAATTCAACGAATAATTATAAATGACTGACACAAATAAACAACTAAATGGGAATTGAAAAAAGGAAGGAGTATAGAAAATATTTTTGTTTATATTGTTGTTATTTTGTGTTATATAAATGTTGTTTTATTATTATTATTTTATTTTAGTATAAAAAAGAGCAAGCAAGATTCTTGAGAAACAAAAATCAGACAAAGAACGTATTAAAAAAAAACTAAGAAATTAGTTAATAATAAAAAATATGTTTGTTTTTTTTTTTGTTATATCTTCTTTTTGTTTTTAGTTATTTTTTTTTTGTTTAATGATTTAATAAGTAATACATATTTTGTATATATATAATATATTTTTTTTATTTATTTTATATGCATTTTCAGCATAAATTAATAATTAATAAGAGTATAATTAAATAGTATTGATTTGACTTTCGTTTTGGATTATTTCAATAATTCTTCTTTTTTGCTAAACTATATTGTTTTTCTTATTCATTTCCTTTTTTTGTTTAAATTTTATTTCAGTTAAATTTTATGCAATATATAGTACATAATAACGACTTTAGTTGTCTTTCCTAATTTGTTTTTTTAGTTATTCATGTTATATACCAAGTTATATATCGTAATAATTTCAGTTCTTATATCAGGTTAAGGGGAATAGAGTTATTAAAGGTTTAGAGTGTGAGAGAGTAGTTGGGAAGTAGAGTTAAATAAGGGTATGAGTGAGTTATTTCTTCAACTGGTTATAATATTAAATATTATTAACATAAAAAGAATAGGGAAGTATAAAATCATACTTAAAGGAGTTTAGGGGGTGTGTGTGTGTGGTGTATTTGTAATGGTTGCAATATTTTTATTTTATATTTTTTTAGTAGACACATCCTTTCACTAATTAAGCATTCAAAATAGTTGTAGTTGTAGTATGTAGTTGACTTCTTAAGCGATTTTAAGGCTAAACCTCATTTATCTATTTTTGTTTTCTTTTTTGTAAATTTAATTTCCTCGGCAAAATTCTGGTAAGACTCATTGTGTGAATTGTGATTTTATGATGATTAGATAACTAGAGCCATGTCTTTTTTACTGGGCAAATTAACTTTTTTACCCTGCCATAATGAATTGTGTATTGTGAAAGCATCAATTGTAACAGTCAAATGCTTTGTATGGACTTGAGAAAAACATTTTCCTCCTGAATTATACCTAGAAAAACAATAACAATTTACAATTTAGAAATATTTTATTTTCAAATATGTGTTTTTTAAACTTACTTGAAAAATTTATCAAACATGACTTCATCAACTTGCATAGGTCCAGTACCATACAATTTAACAACCTGCTCCGTGTCAGGAGTGTAACTGTATAGTGCTCGAAATTGGCAGCCTGCATCTCTGAAGAGTATGAGGAAATGTTTAGCTTCGGAACGTGCTATTTTCTCAAGCACTTTTTGTTTTGCATCACGATTAACAGCGCCTGGGAAGACGCAATATTCGACTGCATTGAGAATAATTCCTCTATTCGATTTAGCTGCTGGCTGCTTATATAATTTTGGCCCTAAATTACAATAACATTATATTTATTTAAATAATATTTTGTTTAACAGCAACGTTTGATAAGTCCGGTAAAAAAAGTTAATTGTCAATTGCTAATTGCTACTTGTCATAAGATTCAGTGTAAATTGCAAGCAGAAATACTCATTCAATATTATAAAAAATGCTAAATTTTTTTACCAGATTTATCAAATAATTAAAATAGATTTTAAATATGAAAAAAATAAAAATAAATAAAATGCATTCATTGAGAACAAATCAACATTAATTTTGTTCAAATACAACATGACAATAATAAAAAATAACTATAATAAACACAACAAAACATAATACAACAAATCAAAACAAAACAAACATCATTTCATTAAAAATATTAATATAATAATGTTAATAAATAATAAGGCAATTGACTGGGGTTACTATGCCGCCATGAAGTTACTCTAGCTGCTAAACATTCATTATATTTAGGTTTCGTTTTACTAATGAATCTAAGTTAGTTCTAACAACTTCAAATTAAAATCTTTAATTATAAATTGACCGCCCAACTAAGTAGTAAACGTGTACTTAAACTAACCTACATACATATATTTAAGTTTACTTAATTAAATCTTAAAAAAAACTTAAAATAATAATAACTAATAAATAATTAAAGAAATAAAATTAAAATAAATAATAAACTTAAATCGAATTAAACTGAATTGATTTGAATATGTTTTTTAAATTGAATGCAAGTGTGTGAATTTATGATTTAATTGCTAAATGAAGAGGAGAGAGAAGATTAATCTATACGAACCCGAATAATCCATGGAATTGCCAGTCGATGATATATCACTTGATCCATCGTTCATACCATGTCGTTTTGTAATTAAACCGGGCGGCAAAGAGCCAGGGCCAGATGGAGAGGGCATGTGCCTACTCAACGAGGCCATACCAGGCGATGGTGCTCTACGTGGTGGCGTAGCTCTTCCTATACCAGAATCTATTTCAAGCCAAACATCAATGTTATCATCAAGGCAAGACAATTACAAAACAAACATTTATTTCGATTCGTTAAACAGTTGAGATAGATGATGTGTTTGTTGAATGATGATGATGATGTCAATGGATGATTACATATAGTTGTTAAGGAAATCATTTGATTTCACATTTAATCGAAATATTTTATTTAATTTTAGTTTTTTTTTTTTGTATTTTAAATGGGTTTAAATTTAGAATAAAAAAAGAAACAATAATTAATGATTAAATTAGTTTAGTTACAGCAAAAGCATAATATGTATTTTGCATTGTATTTTTAAAATTTTTAATTAAAGATGATTTCATAAATTATAAGAATAATTAATTAATAAAACATATAAAATAAATGTATTCTTTAAAAAATGGTGCCTGTGGTTTAAAAGGTAAAAATAATAAGTAGAAAAAAACTTACAAATGAAATTAAAAGTATACATGTATGTGTGTAAGCTTTATTAAATTACAAATCGCATTTTTCTTTTTCTTCTTTTAAAATATTCCCAAAATTTAAAACTAAAATAAAAGTTAACTTAATTTTATTTAAAATTTGTGTAAAATACACTTGATTACAAATTGCTGCTTGATTTACAAAAGCAAAATAAATATTTACGAATTTTCTTTTAAATTTATTTGAAAATCATGAGGAATCTGTTGCTCTAATTAAAAATATGTGTTGTTTAATAATGTAGTTGTTTCAAAATTGCATTGCCTTGATGTTTTTGAAATCAAGTTCAATATTGCGATTTTCTATGATCTATGGTTTAAAATCGTTGGTGAAGTTATATAAAACCCCATTTAATTATTTTTATATTCATGCTTATCGGAGCATTAGCTTGTCAAAAGGCGCATTTTTGAACGGTTTGTCATTAGATTGTGTTGGGTGCCAGGGCACTGTAACGTGCATAGTAATGAAGTTACGGACGAACTAGTCAGATTAGCTTCGAACCATAAATCGTATGAAAGGATGGTAAAAGCACCCACTTGTCACTATAATAGGTTGATATTCGAGAGAATACGTGATATCATCAACCTGTTCTGGAATAGTAGATTGGAAACAAAAATACTTATAGGACTGGATAGAAGCAGTCTAAGGGTTCTGATAGGGATTCTAATTGGCCTTTTTTTAGTTAAACCCTCTGTCAGTAAGTGAAATTGTAGTATATCGGGCTATTGCAGGTTATGCAAAGATGAGATGGAAGTAGAGACGATCGAGCATTGTATTTGTCAATGTCCTAGGATACAGCATCTCTGGCTGGTCTCTTGCTAGGGAATAGGTTCCATGACGAACTGGGGTAAATTGCGTGATAATGACAGATATTCCAGATTGTATCACCTTAGAAATAGAACCGTTTTCCATACATCTTTACTCTTTACCTATCTTCTTATTTCCTCGTCTTGTTGTAGTGTTCTTTGTTTCTCTGTTTTTGAATCATAACTACTTGAAGGGAATCACGATGAACCTTATGGTATCCTAGTGGATATACAGCGTTATTCTTATGGTGTATAAACCTTCTTAAACTAAAGCTATATTCATGCCTTTAAAAAAACCTCTTATTAAAACTAATTTCATGATTAATTTCACGACACTAGTTTAACGACTAAAATAAAAAATTAAGTCAAACTGGTAAAAACTTTCTAATAAAATTCTAGTCATGCCAACTAGAAATTATGAGAAATCTGATGTTTGAAAGTATTTTACAATTGTCATCTGTATTTCGTAGTATAAAATTAAAGAAGAGGCGCCAATAATATCGATCATTAAGTTTTATCATAAATTTAATAATAAAATGGCATGAACAATGAAAATAGACACTAATACACTTAAATAAACTACATATTATTTACTTATTTTAATGCTCGAATGTATGAATTGGTTTATGAATATAATGATTAACTAATGTATGAATGTGAATTCAAATGAAAAAAAAATGACAAGAAATTTACAATTAAAATATAAAAAAAAACAAATTTCTTAAATAACAATAACGAAAGAAAAAACCACAACTCCTCGTAAAATAAATAAATATTAAATAGATATATGAAAAAAACAATAAAAATTATTAACCGAAAACCAAATAATTATTTCACAATAATTTACAGAAAGAAAACAAAAAAATATATAAATATAATGGTGACTAAAACTCTTACCACAAAGATTCATAAGCGAATTAGATTTTCGCCCACGAAAGTTTAGAGTACTTCCTTTGGCTACAGATATACGTGATAAAGTTCGACCTCGTTCGACATTTGGTTCTGGAAGAATTCCCACATTTTATGAGGGTTTAATATTTGATAATAATCATCTCTATTTGTTTTTTGGTTTTTATATTATAAATGGGAATTTATCGGAATAAAGCTTATATTCGAAATTAAACAAAAATAATGTAAAGAAAACCCAACTCCCTTTCACTCTTATATAATATAATTCAAATAAAATATTATTATATATAAATGGATCCATTAACCGTATTAAACCTAAACATCATTTATATATTTATTTATAATCATTGTATGTATATGTTTGTGTATATATTTATTTTCATAAAATTAAGGATTCTTAGTAGGAGCATGCTAATCAAGGCATTATTAATAAATACGAGTATTTTATAAATTAATAAAAGCAAACATTACATAACATGTGCAAAACAAACCCAGCTTCAGACTGTCACATTTTGCTTTTAGATTATTGCGTTAGAAAACTCAAAAGATAAATTTCATAATTAAAAGGGATTAGTTTAAGCAAATTAAATAAAAAAAAAACTCAACTAAACTGAATACAACAGAACAAAAGTAAGAATGAAATTAACTCAAATTGCAAATAAAAAATATTTGAAAATATAAATGAATTATTTCATTCATTCAGAAGTACATATATATTTATGTAAGTAGTTAAATATGTGATTTCCCGCCACCAACCTTTAGATAGTTTATATGATCCGCGACGTCCAATTGGCGTGGAACTTGTACTTGGGTACTCGTCCGGCGATTCTGACAAAAGAAAAATTATTACTTTAAGTCCAACAACAGACAAGTCTGTATTTTGAAGCTGTTTTTTCCAAATCACAACAAAATACTTTCATGCAGAACAATAATACAAAAGCATATAAAAATATAACTAAAAACTAAACATAAACCCCTTTGTAATAAACTCAAAACCAATATTAAAAAAAAAATTACAGCCGTATTCAAAATGAAAAATAAAATATAAGCTAATTTTTCATTTAGAGTACAGCTAAAAAAAACTTTATAATAAAATTAAAATATTAAATAAAAAATGAAAGTAAATAAAATTATAATTACCTTTAACTGTAAGGGAATCTTGAGAGCCTCTGTAATAATCTCTCCTCATTGAATTGCTATTAAATTGGCCGTAGCCTTTTGATTATTGATACGCAAACGATCAATGAATCAAACAGTTCAATATTAAAAGGAGCCATGCAACAAACAATCGATAAATAAAACAAATAAAAAGAAAACAAATGAAACATAAGAACGAAATTAAAAATCCAAAAAATAAACAATAAAAATATTTATAAACACCAATAACAACAATTGTTTTGCAAAGCAATAAGTTGAAAGTTTACCTGTTAGATTGGTACTAGAACCTTTTTTGCCGCGACTAGATATGGTTGAAGCATCACTTATATCAACAGATCCATCGTCGACATGTATTGTTTTGGGTCGTGGACGTGTTGGCTTAGGGCGTGTTCTTGTCACAGTATTTGTGTTGGAGCTTGGTTTGTGACCAATATCTGAGCGATCTATTGTTTTTCCCTGAAATTATTTAAATAGAAATTAATAACTGCAATAACATTTAAAAATAGAACTGTATACCTCTCGCTCAGCTTCCTCGAGTGCTTTCTTGAGACGGTGCTGTTCGAGTATAGCTGCCCTACGTGCCATTTGTTCCTCCTTTTTACGCTGCTTCTCTTCCTCTTTCTCACGTTCTATTTCACGTTTTCGTGCAGCCTCTTGTTCCTTTCGCTCTTTAGCTTCTTCTTGCTGTTGGCGACGTTGAAGAGATAAAAGCATAATCTTTTCTTTACGACGTTCCATTTCCTCTGCTGATTCCTAAAATACCAAAAAGGTCTCTTTATATTGGTTTGCAAATGAAAACCATTATCGCTCTTACCGGATCAAGAGTAGATGGATCAGTGCCAATTACCAAAGCTTTGCTTTTGACTTCACGATTCTCTAAAGATGTACTGTTTCTTAAATGTGTTGGCGAAGTGGAAGCTACAGATGGAGGTGGTGTTTGTGGTTGATTATTGTGCGAAGATGAAGAGTTTTGTGTTTTGTGTTCGTTTTTACTCTCACCCACTGACATCACCTGACTGAGTTGTATGGGACTGTCGGTGTATTTGTTGTAAGTGGCTTTATTTATGTCCATTGTGTTTCTGTTTTGGTTACTACTGCTGCTATTACTCTCGCTATAGTTCAGTTTGTGTACTTTTGGTCTAATTTTTGGCTCGACACTAACGTCATTGCTGATCATTTCAACGTAGTCGGTTGAGTCGGAATTGTTCGATAGCTGGTTGTCAGCACTGTCTAGGCTCTTTTCCTTTTTGGGTGAACGCTTCACTCGCAAAGGTGGTTTAGGTCTTTTAGGCTGATCATCGTCAAAGGAAATGTAGAAGCCTTTTTCAGTAGTATTCTTTTCTGATGATCGGGGATCCTAAATATTTGCAAATAAATTTAATAAAATTTACATTTAACATTATTTATACACATTTACCTGGAAGCTATTCGGATGGAGTAGTGGACGTTGTGGTGAAGGTATTCTATAGGTTAGATTGCCGCTAGTTATATTCAGTTTTTGTGGCATCATGTCACTCCCGCCACCACCAACGTAATCGTCATAGTTGTTTTCTCGCTCGTCGCGTTGCATTTGTGCTGTATGAGACATATGCGATTGTTGTTGCTGTTGTTGATTGTGATGTATGGGGAAGATGTATTCTGAAAGACCAGTGGATTGCATTTTTTCAATAACGTTACGTTCAATTTCGTCAATATCATCCTGATCGCCAATAAAGCAAATACTTTGAGGTGCCATGACATCATCAGGAGGCGTGGGAGCCGATGAAGGCTTGGGAACAACATTTGGTGATCTGGTTTCTCTTAAATTGGTCATAGATTGCTGCCTCTGTACGCCGCTACCCATACCTACTCCTCCGCCATTCCCACCTGTCATGCGTTGGCTATGCAATGGAGAGGAGTGTACCGGGTACATTTGATGGTGTTGGCCATCACCGTTTTGGTGTATGGACGAGCGGTGGTGCTGTATGTTATTTTCCCCTTGTGGACTACCCCAATTAGGACCACCACCGTCGCTATCCATAGATTTCTGAGGTCGCCTCTGCCAAGTATTGCCACCGCCAACATCTACCATTTGCATCGGATCGAACGACGGCTGACCCCATGTTCTTCTTTGTGTAGGATACTGTTGTTGATTTGGCTGTTGTTGCACTAGAGGTTCATGCCCATAGTAATTGTTCGGTTGTGGCGACATATTCGGCTCACGGCCATGCATCGACTGTATTTGATAATCATCGTAAATACTTTGACGAGGAATGTATTGTTGATGCGGATGATGACTCTGCATCGGCGGTTGACTATTCTGAGACTGTGGCCCACCGAAGCTATGATTGTTACTTCTGTTATAAGGCACGGCGTTGTTGTCATTGTAATGAGGATGCATGGTATTGTATTGCGATTGGGGCATCATGGCTGGCGGTTGTTGCTGTTGGGCATACATATAGGGTGCATTATCATTTATATACTGGACAGGCATGGTTTGCATTTGTTGATAGGGATCTCGACTTGGGGGTCTAGAGCCATATGGATTAACAACACCGCCGGCATTAAACGACTGTGGCAAATGAGGTGATGATCCAAAATTCGGTTGATGTTGCAAGGGTCGTGTTGGATAAGGATCGGCTAAATGTTGTTGTGATCCGAAATTTTGTTGTTGCTTATAGAAGAAGAGCAAAAATACATAATTTCAAGAAAATCAGTTAAGGAAGTGAGAGATAAAATAAAACTGTTGTTGTTTAATAAAGCGAGTAAAATATATTCTCGTCTGACAGAGTATACAGTCAAATTCGAATTAGACTCAGATACAGATACGAAAATCTGGTGTAAAAAAGAAAACATTTAACATCTAATTATGGAAATGTGTTAAATGGGCGTGTATGTGTGTATAGAATGTAAAATATATTGATGTGCGTTGTTGATCTGTGATGTTTACCTGATTCAACATATTTGCTATTTGTTGGGCCTGCAGGAGCTGTTGAGCTTGCATTTGTTGGGCCTGTATCTGATTTTGCTGCGTAGCTAATCTTTGTATATCTTGTTGAATGTCTTGAAGATTCATATTCATAATAGCGATGCTTTGCTGTGTGAGTTAATGATGTAAAGGATTTAGAAGTTAGAAATGCAGTTAATTACGTTTACAGTGGGCAAACATACATACATACAATGTTACATACGGTCACGTTTAAGATAAACTCAAAATAAAAACGATTTTTAAACAATAAATACTCTTTACACCAAAACAAAGGGACAACATAATACTGATTTTCAAAATATAAATAGTTCAAATTTATTCTTTTTTATGGATTTTGAAAACAATTTTAATCTTAAACAAAATTACTACTACGAGGGTAAATATTTATATTGTGAGTTTATATTATCTTTCAAATTGTGAATGAAAAAAGGGATTTTTATTGCACAGAGCTTTTTGAAAATGATTACCGATTATATATAATTCAGCTATGGAACATATCCATCAATTGATTTAAATTGAAAAACTGGAAACCCCAACTGAAAAGCTCACAATATAAATAACTAACATCGTAAATTATATATAATTCTATTGAGCATTTATAATGTAGATTAAAACTTTAAATTAGATTTAAAATGATAAGTTTTTTTTTATAGTTACACATTTAGTGTTAGAACAAAGAAACAAATATAAAAATATTCTAAATCTCTAATAAAGTTTTGACTGCAGAAGTGATTAAATTTTTTTCACTAATATTCTAATTTTATAAAGAAATTGTTTTGAAATTTAACAATTTTTGAACTATCATTAAATTATTAATAATGATTTATCAAAGTGGATATCTCTGTTAAAGAAATGATTTACATAATTTGTAAATGGGTTAAAGATTAACATGGAAATGCGACCACCACAATAAGAAAATACCTCAAATTTATTTTACCAACCTGGTATTTATCCAATTCATTGGGATCAATGTCCGAAGTACGACTCATGGTTTCCCACTTCATGTAATCAGCATCCACAAGATCCGCATCCTGATTGAACTGCAAAGTGAAATAAGTTTAGTATAAAACAATATTTTGAAGGTAAATTAAAAATACTTCTTTTTGGTGACGCGACAGAGCTGCTTCAATTCTTTGTTTATCCTGCTCAATTTTCTTTCTTTTCTCTTCTAGTTTCATGCGTATGGTATTGAGCTTGTAAGTGCTTTCTAACGAACGAGTGTCATCATCAAACGTGTCTAAAATGTTGAAATATTAATGAAATTAGCTGCGAGTGTTAAACAAAAAACTTTAACAAGTTATTTACCACATTGATTATTTTGCCAATTGGGAGTTTTCATATGCATACTTGCATTTGAAGATTTTCTAGTAAGAGTAGCATTTGGATCGCGTGGCGGCTCATCTGTAGCCAATTCTGGACTAGTGGAATGCTTTTGTGGACTGTTAATGGCATTGTTACTTCTATTTTGTGCACTGGATGCAAAATTTACATTATCGTAGCTGTAAATATTATTATTTAATTAAATTCAAATAAAAAAAAATAGTTTTCGCAGTAAATAATCTTTACCTAGTTTGTCGTTTAAGTGGTTCTTGTTTCTCTGTATCGCGATCTTGTTTTTCTGAACCTGAATCGGTATCATAACCTAATTGCAAAGTACCACGAGCATCAGCAATGGAAGATCTAACGGGTACCACATGTTCTATAAAATAATTAATAAAAGTTATATATAAATGTATAAAACTGCATTAATGTTTCCCAATTACCTATTGTTGTATTGGATAATTTACGTTCTCTCTCTCTTTCAAAACGCTCAATGTTATTCAGCTGATCCTGAGAGCCACCAAAGTTTTCAATGGTCAATTGAGAATCTTCACTAGATGAGTTTCTACGTGATCTTCGTCCTAGAATGACAATTTAGAATAGTATCATGACATAAATTAATAAACATTATGTATATACCTGCATAACTGGGTCGTCGGTGTTGATCCCAATTACTAGGTCTTCCAGCTGGTACATTGTCCCCTAAATAAAATAAATAATTTAAATCTTGTAAAATATTTCCCGGCATCAAGTTAAATGTAACAAAAAATAACATTGTGTAAATGGCAAATGAGAAATGAAAGAAACAGAAACGTAAAAAAAACAAACCTCTTTCATCGGCCTTGGATTCTGTATTGTTTTTTTCTTTGGCCTGTCTTAAACGAGCCGGCATTAAGGGATCCTGTTGCTGCATATGCATGGATGATAATGTGGTAATACCACGTGATTTGTGTACAACGAATGCTAATCAAATAAAATCAAATCAAAAATAAAATAAATTAAGTGTAAAAAAAACTTAAAAGTTCAACACAAACGGACTCAAATTGAAAAGTGCCAATAAGGATTACCTTCGTTTTCGAAATGAGTATTTTCAGCCATGTGATGCGGATCAAATTGAGATGAAGGTGGTTGTATGGATAGTGCTGGTTTATTTATTATAAGACCACTTGCAGAATTCGTATACGTAACTAAAAGTGTAAATGCATTTTAAATAAAAGAAAGTAATACGACGAAAATAAGTAAAATAAATAATTTTAAATTATGAAAACTTTAGTAAAATAAAAAAAATAAATAAATAAAATTATATCTTGAAAGTGGTTGTTAGAAACAGGATGAAGTTTTAAGGAGCAGTTGTTACTGAGATTTCTCATTTAATTGAATGAATTGCAAAAAATAAAGGAATAAAAAAATACTCACTAATTACCGCACTAACAATTCAAAAGATTTTTAAGCAAAATATATTGAAAATACACTATTTTAAAGAAACACACACACATACAATTTCACAGGGAAGAATTCACCTAGTGTCTTGGGAAGTATAAATATTTTTACTATTTTCTTTTTTTTATTATTATTTATACATATAGTAGAGAATGTAGTATGTATGTATGTTCGTACTAATAAAATGGGACAAACTTATGAAAATGTTGTATAGATCAAACAATATATGGATGTTTTCATATGTATGTATGCATGGATGATGATTGGATAAATGCGTATATGTATAAATGCGTACTGTGATGATATTGTTTGTGAATGAATAAAAAAAAGTGTGTATTAAAATAGAATTACATGCATCTATGTATGTCGTAAATGTTTAAAAATAATAGCAAAATAACGAAATATTAAACAAAACAAGCAAAATTTTAAACATAAAATATAAATAAGGAAAATTTAAAAATTGTATTGTGGTGTTTCGAGTTTGTATTATTTTTTTGTAAAATGTTTGCGAAACAATAATAACCAACAACAAACACTAAAACAATTTAATTTCTTTGATCATTGTTAATATTGACCTTGAAATTGAGGTCTTGTCGATGGCGATGAAGAAGGTTGGTCTAATTCACTTCTTAAATCAGGAATCGGTGTGACAGTAGGCATAGTTAAACCGCGGCGGTGATATATTCCATGTTCATTGGCACCTGCATTCTGTTTAGCGATGATTTCTGTTATTTTTAAACGTTTTTTTTTTTGTTAACATATTTTTTGTTCATTGCATACCAGAAACAGAAAGAAAGAAGATAAAAGAGAATAGTTTTTAATCGTTTGCATATTTAGAGAAACAAAATATTTTTTTTGTATTAAAACACCTATTTTATGTAAAACAAATGGACAAAACATAGACTATTGAGTTGCAAAATTTATCAGGAGCCCATTAAGTATTTGTACACGATGTCCTGGCGAACAGTCCAGATAGTATTGATATGCAAGACAAATAATTCAAATTCAATGCAATAACAAAACTGGACAATATTACAATGCAATTTGTACAACAATGAAGGCAGGTTGGATGTTAAAATTCCTTAAAAAGTGTTACATTCGACATTCAGTAAATATATGTAAATATCTTTCTTCAAACACATTACAGGCTCTAAGGATATGTGTGTGTTTCTTTATTAGCCAGAATACACAGAATAACAATAATTAAAAAAATTCTAAAAGTTAAACTAAGATTAATATGGTGACTATTTGCAAAATAAGCAATCAATCTTCATTATTTCCATTACCAAATCACCACCATTTGCCAAAATTTAGTTACTAATTACAAAGGATTAATATTAATACTTAAAGAAGCCTTCTTTTTAGTAAACTTTAGCTTAGTGTTTTTTTTTTTAATTTTTTTGTGATAGTGGTAAAAGTGACAGATAAAAACCCGAGTTTATTAACAGATACTTGTTTGTATGTGTATATACATAGACCATTACCAGATATAAATAAGAATATGTACCTCTTCCAAATAATACAAAAAAATAAACAAGCAAAAAGTAAAGGTAGAAATAGAAAATTAAAATTGAAATGTAACAAAGCTTACCAATAGAATCCATGCCAGGATATGTAACACAATTGGCCGGATGAATTTCAAAAAGATTAAACAAATCGGCCAAAAGAACAAGCAAATTTAGACGCATTGATCTGTAAAAAACATGGAAAAATATATAAGACAATTTAATATTGGAAGAGCATGTTTCAAAACGTAATACCCTCTCATATAAGTGACATCCTCGGGAAGCATATGGAACACATTGTATGGCAGATATTTTTGAGAAAAATTGCTCACTAACAAAACATTGTGTATAGAATCCTCAACTGCCGGTAAATAATTTATGCGCACATCCGTCCAACGCACAACTTTGGGACAATAGTAGGATATCAAAAGTGCCAAGCAAATGCCATCGCAAAGATCTTGAAAGTCACGCACCGGCGGTATGTCTGGGGCTTGCAGGCGTTTGCCCTACAAAGTATTAATACGTGATTTAATGAGATTTCCTTAATTTGGCTCGTATTACTTACATTTTCATCTTCGGGATTTATTTGTAAATCACGTTCTATACGTTTTTTTAAAGCAGCACAAGTATGAGACACCCACGAAAGAATTGTATGTTCTACATTTCCACTAACCGTAAGAACAGGTTGATCACTATTACCCGATATTCTTTTGATAGCATTATTAATACGTTCGTTTGATGTTATTTCCTTGGCATACAACATCATAAGTGCCTCTACAACTGCCATATGACCCACCTGTTTCATGGACGATATAATTTATTGAAGTATTCTGAAATGTTTTCGTAATAGTACTTACAATTCTTAGGGGATTTGTTTGTATCAATACTGTTTCTGTTAGAGGCATATCGGGCGATTCATTGACAGGCACTCCCTTACGAGCCAATGTTTGCAATATCGACCAGTGATTAAGGCTTTGGTAATTTGGATCGGAATATAAATTCGATAATGTCTGGCAATACAAAGTTGCATTCCCCAGATCAACAACAATTTTAGGTTTAAGTCGCTCTTGATTCTCATGATCCCTATAGAACGGCTCTTTAAGATTGTCCGGCACCCGGTTATTATATGCCTTGGACAATAACCATTTAACTGAAGCACGATAACGAGCCTAACAAGAATATAAATAAAAGCAATTGAATTACTCAGAAACATCTTTTAAACGTAAAACTATTCCAAAATTATTTACATACAAAATATCCCGCAAGTTAAGGGAAACAAGTGCAAACATTTTTGCTGTTCTAGCAGACATACACCACTAGTCTGTTTATAGAAATTATGTCAGCATTTTGACAAAAAGACAAAATTAGGGAGACTCCTATTCTGACCAATAATTCTTTTAATTAAATGTAAATATTCAAATGAAACTTGTTTGTACATTTTTGTAGACATGTTAACATTATGGCAAGCAGTGAATGTAGGTGTCCATAGAGGTACGTAAGTACGTTACAAATATTTCAACTTAGACCACACAAAAAAAATATACAAAGACACGCACGTACATACATATCGACACATTCATATTTTGTAGATTTTGTTAGTTTTTATGCATGAATGTGTGTGACGTTCAACAAAGAAAAAAATGACGATAAACTTCAATTACACTCGATCAGCTTTGTCGAGTCGATGATGAGCGATTGATAAATGTACTCAGAGAATTATTGATAGAATTATTTACATACATATTTATGTATTAACATAAACGCATTTCATGCGAATAATGTGCGACTACTGAGAAGGGTCGTTGGGGCTTAAATTCATAAGTTTTTTAGGGGGGAAAGAAATTTGACATATTGTTTTTCATTTAGTTTAATGGTTGGTTGTCTGTGCTACAGAAAAAAGTTGAATGCTACTCTTTTGGCAATAGATGTAGGCGAATGACACCACCATTCAAATAAACTTTATAATACTACAAATTCTTTTTTTGTTGTTTAATTGTTTGTTAAACAGAATAATATGTAGAATGTGTTAATACATTTACTAGCAACTAACATTGACAAAACAGGTATGTATATTATTGAAACTGGTCGAATTGGAAACAATACAATTTAACAATTTTCAAATAAAGATATTAGAATGCATGAATGAATTGGTCATCATTATGGTAGGTACACATATGTATACACATTTAATCACTAAAGATTTGTCTAATATTTTTTCCATGTAATTCACTTATTTGCTGGTTCATTACTTAGTTATTCAATGAACAATTAAGTAATGGCAAATCTAACAAATATAAATTATGTATAGAGTGGCATTTGAAAGAAAGAAGTTAAAATATTAATGTAGAAATACGAAAGAAAGAAAACATTTCTCGCAAATTGAATATTTATTTATTCCATTATGAACATATGAATTTTGCAACATACCTGACGAATTTCTTGTGTTTCGTCCATTATGAGATTTTGATTTATTTTTCGTTTACAAAAATAAATTAGACAACTCAAATTTGCTCAAAGAAGAGTCGACAAGTAGCAGCAGCAGCACAGGCTGCGACTCAAGGCAGCACTAATGAATGTAGACGGCAGTTGCTGCAGAGCTTATGAAGTCAGAGGAGTGTTTTTCGCCTTCTTCCTCTTCTACTTTCCACCTTTTGTTTTTTGCTTATGTTCGTCGTTTTTTACTTCTTTTTTTCTGTTACTTTTTTTGTTGTTTTTTTTTTTGGGTAGCTTAGCTTTGCACACAGGGCAGCAGGCGTTTCCACATCGAAATAAATAATAAATATTGTATTTGTGCCCTCTTTCCGCTTACTTTCACCGAGACTACTGTGAAAACTTTTTTAGTTTGATGATTCCTTTTTTTATTTATGTATTTCTATCTAGCTGTGTAATTCTTTTCTTTTACTTCAATTCTAAGATTTTGCTTAAATAAAATCGCAACTTTGCGGTTTCGTGTAACTAATTATGTTAATTACTTTATCATCATCAAGTTCAGTGTCCATTACAGAGATGAAGAATATAACTGCACTTTAAAATTTAACAAAAAAAAAAACTTTTTATGTACAAAACTGAACAGCGAACAGAAAGTGATTCACTCAATCATAACCGCGGTGGGCGTAGGGGTTTTAAAGCAGCATTTGACGTAGTCGTCGTCACCGTTGTCGTCAGCTGTTTACACTTTTCCAATTTTTGCCGTCTTACTGAATATTCTTCATCACAAATTCATCTTTATTGTCTTTAATCGACATTAATAAACAATTTTCAGTAATTTTATTTTTATTTGCACACATATAATTTCTAAATACTTTTTTTTCACGATGCAAAAAAATTAACACAATTCTTATGGGTATTTTTCTGGCAGTCGTATCTGCATTATTCGATAAAAACTCTATTTGATTCTCTCTCACAAACTTCACAGTACTAATGACATAGCAAATATTTCTCTCTTTCTTTTTTATTACGACAAATTTTTTTCTTTCTTTTCAAGTAGCAAATTCATTTTATTTCTTTTTTCAAACATATTTTTTAGGTTTTCTTTTTAGTTACAATGTTCGCCAATTTTTAGTAATTGTTGTTAATTTTCGAATGTTTATTTTATACTCGCATTTATTTTAGTTATTGAATTTTCATTTATTTATATCGTTTATGGAGTAATATTTTTTTAAGCTCTGCTAGTGTATCTTGTTTTAGTTAATTCAACCCGTCATCAAAGATCTGTGCCGACAAGCAATAATTGTGTCGACGGTGTTTGACAATTAAAATTTCGTCGGCGGCTGAAAATCGTCTATAAGCCGGCTATGTTTATGTTTAAATAAAATATTTATGTTTAAATAAAATATTCAAAAATTTTAAATTATAATTTGTATGTTTTAAATTTGCACAATGAGTTCATAGCTGATATAAAATATCGACTTTTTAATTGAAAAATTTTCAGTGTTGGCCGAATAATTCTATCGTTTAATACGAAACGGCGCTGCAATAGCTATTTGTCTGCCAGCCTAGTTTGACACTCGGTAAAATGGTGATGCCAGAATAAAAAATATAGATATGTTTCTATTTGGTAATGCGGTGTTGCCGTTATGAAAAATTATAAATATTTATGGTCGGGTAGTAATAAAATAATAGTTTAGAATATATATATATAACGAAGTGCAGTATCGTCGTTGTTTGACAATAATAAAGTCGCTGTGATGACTTTAAATAATCATAGTGAATAAAACAGAATTTCATAACAAGACATGTCAAGGCTATTCTTTCCTAGTAATGCCAAGGTTTGGCAATCCTAAATGTTATATTTCATCCAAAAAGTAAATATGCTATTGTTTATGATACTTTTCTTACTTGATTTAGGTAATACAGTGTGCACTTTATTACCAAAATAAACAACGTTACCGATATAACTAATAACGGCAACTGTGTTATCTTTTTTTGAGGTTTCAACAGTGCATCTTAAAGGTTTTTGAATTAAATACCAATAGCAACTGCATTATTTATACTGTTTTTTGTCGTCATATCTAAAGTTTTTGAAATTACAATATTTCACATTTTAAATGGAGTAATTACTAATGATAGTCTATTCTATAGTCTAATTATATAGTCTAATCTTAAGTCTGTAATATATTCTATAGTCTAGTTTACAGTCTAATCTAATGTCAAGGTACACTCTACCTTAAACTAAGTACAACAACAGTATAACATTTAAAATCGGGATGAAACTTAGGTTTGTTTTTATTTTGAAATAATGTTGATCCCAGACCTTATTTAAAGACAATTTACAATTTGTATCACCATGTTGGCTACAAAATGTATAAAAGCATTTTCTATTTCTAATCTTTACTAAAAGTTCCCATTATTTTTAGTTAAGTATTAAGTATAAATAATATAATATTACCAAATGTTTTCATTTTATTTATTTTTTTTATTCATTTCTTAATGCGAAAAAATGAACTAAGTAGTAAATATAATTAATATAATATTTATTTTAAGATATGTATTTATATATATTTTTTTTACAGATTATTCAATAATAATATTTTAAACGTTTTAAAACTATAAAAAGCTTAAATTTAATTAAATTGTTGATTTGATACGTTTAATGTAGCTTCATTTAAGAGATAAATATGTATTTAATTTATTATTTATTAATTAATAAAAAAAAACAAATACTTTTTCTTAATATAAATTATACAAATTTTTAACAACAAATACATATTTTATTATATATTATTAATTTTATGTATATACAACATTTTTTTTTGAATTTTTGAATTGATATTTATGTAATAATATTACTTAATTACATTAACTTGTTTAATATGTATTTTACAGTTCTTAGTGAATTTTTTTATTAAATATTTATTTAATTAATTAAGTATGTATAACGTATTTAACGATATGTTTTATAACGATATTGTATTTTTTAAGTGTTATGGTGAAATTTTATAATGTTGATTTATTGATTTTATTTATTTTAATTGTGTGAAAACTGTTTTAAAAAATTGTTAATATGTAAGTGTGTTTTTTGTTGTTGTTACGCATTAAGCTTTTGATATACAAATTAAACAATTCTAATTGTAGTATGTTTTTATTATGTAATTGTTAATAATTATGACGATACCTAAAATATTCATTAGTTGTTGATTTTAAACTATTTTATTTCGAGTATCGTTGGTAATTTTATAATATTTAATATGTTGACTTTAAAATGTATTTATATTTTTTTAATTATGTTGGAAATACAAACATACTACCTATAATTTAGTTTATTTTTTATTTATTGATTAATTTGCATGTATACAATTATGTAGGGTATTATTTAAGTCGTATACAATTATTTTAAATTTTTCTTTTTTTTAATGGGATTTTTGATTTTTTTTTAAGTTTACACTATTTTTTTAGAAAAAAAATTATGTGAAATTTTAACAATTTCATATGAATTCAATTAAACTACTTAAACCTTAGGAGAAAACAAATGAAATGTTAAAAAAATAATTTTAATATTTACAAACAAATTAGAAGATTTTTTGTTTAGATTTTATATTTTATAACTGCTATTGTTTTGATCATGTCCATGAAAAGTGGTTATATTAAAGGGAACAGGAATTGTAAAACAAAAATATTAAATTCAAATAAATAAATAATTAAATGACAATAATAATATTGCACAGTTTGTGTGTGTGTATGTGTGTGTTTTTTTAATGAATGACGATTTATTAATAAGCAGTAGATTTTATTTAGTTTTATTTCTATTTCAAAAAGCTGCCCATCGTCATTTATTAGTAGTAATATTATTTTGTTGACGTCACTAGTTGTGAACTGCTGTAGCCTTGTGTATTGCAAGTGGGCAAAGTGAATGGATTAAAACTCAAACTGCTAACTCCTGCAATATATAAAGAAAACAAAAAAAACACACAAACATGAATAACAAATATAAAGCAAAGTCAATACAAAAAAATGTTAAAATAAAAATATAAACTCGTTTACACTTGCAGTGTAATGAAAGACAGCAAAATTCTCTTACAAAATTGATAAAATACTTGATTTTGTTAATAATTTTTTTAAAAAACTCTTCTATCTCTGATTTTTTAATGCATTTTTCAAACAGCTGATATCTTTACTTCTTTCATATCATTCTTCTCTCTCTTTCACTCTATTTGTTTTTTAAAATTTTGACAGTTAGATATTGCAAAACTATTTGAAATATTGCAAAAGTGTTTTCACTTTCCAATGGTTTTGCAATTATATTTTTCGTATCAAATAATTCTAGCTTTCGATGCAAGTGTAAATGTTGTTAAATTTAAATTGATTTAAAATAAAAATACAAATAAAAAAAACTAAATAAATATAAAAAACTAAACTAAATAATAAAATAAATAAAAAAAATGAAATCATAGTAGCTATTCTATTAAAGTGTTTCAGTGTTTATAGTCTCAAATGATGAACGGTCGTTTTATTTGATTGGATTCTTTTGGGTTGGTTGGTTAGTTAGTTTAATTTAAATTTTTAGTTGTTTGATCTTTTTCTAACTGTTTCAGTAGTTATTTAACTTATGTAAATATAAATTGATATTTTATAGATTTAACAGAGACATATGGTTAGCAAATGTTTATTGTTGTATGTGTAGTTTAGGATTATGACATTTAAAGGATTTTATGGTTGCATTACCCCATTTTTGTTTTTGTATAACGCCGTTCAGGACCAGTGCCGACTGTTGGGACGTTTGATCTTCGTTTTGTTTAAACGGCCGCTGTGGCTGCTGAAACGGCTGGATTGTGCCAAGGCTGATGCGGATGATGGTAGTGGTGTGGATGCGAGTGATGATGTTGTACCAGAGCCTGATGCCAGGTTGAGGACACTGTTGGAATTAATGGCGAAAATGCACAAGCTGAGCATTGGTTTTATATAACAGTTTAGGTTTTTTTATGTTTAAGTATTTTTTTGTTTTCTTCTTTTTAATGTTTTTCATGGTTTTTGTTTTAAAATTGTGTTTTTAGGTTTTTAAACAAACGAAAAGTTTCTTAATAAACAAACATGAACAGACAGAAACTATGATTTAAATTCTTAACCAAATTAAGTTGCAACTCAAAATAAGAAAAACAAAATTTCAAATCAAAAACCACTTAAATATAAAAAAAAGAATTTGTTGTCTGGCTATACTGACTTGATGTGGAATTGAAAACACTGCCGGGTGAAGAGGATAATGTGCCCATATTTGGTGTAGGACCATAACCATTTGTAGCTGCCGTAGTTGTAGCACCATAAGAACCGCCTCCCGAACTATGGGGTGTAGAAGCACTGCTGCAGTAACCGCCTCGAGGACTAACACTGCTTGACTGGGTTCTTTGATAGTCGTCTTCGGTCCATTGGCCACTACCATCTTGTACACTCACTGCCAATTGGCCAGCATATGAATTGAAGCTGGTTGAACCGCCGGGCGATCTATTGGTTGAAACAGAAAGTTAAATTTAATATACATTTGTGGATTCTATAGATTTAAAAGACTTACCTAGGCATGGAGTACAAAGCTTCTACCAAATCAGCTGCTCTTTTTAAAATAATTTCCTTTTGCAATTTTTCGGGATCGCCAGGATGGCGTGGTATTAATTTCTGCAGGCGTTGAAAGCCATAATCAATAGTAGGTTCATTAAGGGCTGCTTAAACAAAAAAAAAAAAAAAAATAACAATTAATTAATATCGAAAAGCGGAATTCTATATTTGCTTAGAAGTCTAAAATAAGATGTTCAAAGAAATATTTAAAAACTTACAAACATAAACAAAACGGCCGGGTGAACCTTTGCAAAACTGTTTACTTTTATAGGATAATGTTACTTCGACTACACCGGGTATATGTCTGGGCGGAGTTTGCACACGTATGGCATGCGATGTTATTAGTTCACTCCATACCAGCATTGTGCCGAATACAACCTGCAGACCATCAAAGAAATTATCACCCACAATAATGACAGTAGCACCACCAGTGGTCCATCCTTCGCTTGGTGATATAGCCTTAATGCAGGGTGTGGCAACAGGCAGCGGTGGATATAAACCTAAAATATTGTAAAACAAAAATAACATTTATTAGTTTATTTAGTATTATTTTATTACAAAAAATTTTCACGAATAGCTTTAATATGGTCTACGGGGTTATTATGCCAATTAGAATCATAAGAAAATAAACTAAATGAGAATTACAACAAACAATTGATTCAATGAATATCTCACACTTTGCCTGGAGATAAATTAAGACATTAATTTAAGAACTTTAAGTTTCATGCCTCAATTTGCCACCAAATCAGTGATGATTTCACATTACAACTTCATTACAAGCTTTAACTAAAGAAACTCATTAACAAAATTATACTTTACTAAAACTTAAAATTTGCAACATGTAAGTTGTTCTTTTCATTATATTAACAAAAAAACAAAACAAATAATTGAATAGAATTTTGATTTACAGACCATCATAGGTACTGTCAGGCGCTAAGGGATGTCCCGTTATGGACAGAGAGGAATTGCCTGTACCTTCCGTTGTATCCAAACGTTTGGCTCTACGACCATGTTTGGAGTTATTATGCACAAACATATTATCCGAAATCGCCAGCAAAGGACCCTCCACACTCACTTGAGTGGCTATGACAACCTGCAATAGAACGTTAATAAAAAACAACATTAAATTTTAATTATGGAATTATTTTTAAAGGATTTTTATTTATTTTTTTCTCTTATAAAACTTACCTGGAATCTACGCATATCTCTAGGATTTCCAGCATTTTTTAAACAATTTTGATTACATTTCAAAAAGAATTTCAGGAAAAATCTACAATTAGAAAATTTAAAATGTAAAAATAAAATTAGTTATATTTATATATCTTTTAACAAAAAAACATTAATTATTTTAGTGCTTGTCATAATATTTCTTTACATAAAAATGTCCTTAAAAATTTGACACCCGACCTTTAGAGAAAAAACTTAAGTTTGGTTTAAAGTCAAGCGTTTAAATATAATTTGTAAGAAATTTAAAGAAATCATAAAAATATCTACATTTGAAATATTTATTACCTTAACAAAGAAATGTTTTATGTAAAAAAAAAACAACATTTCCCAGGATTTAAAGCGTAATAATTTTTGTCTATTTTACATATTTATATTTATTCCAGTATAAGTTACTTTGGTATTCAAATTTCACTTTTCAACAATTACATATATGAGTACAAGGAGTACAATTGTAATTCAATACCCAAACACTTTATTTAGTCTGCCAACAAAAACAAAAAAGAACAAAAGAGAAAAAAAAACTCAACACTGAAATTTATTCAATATTTTTTTTTACAACACAACTGTTCAAATCTTAAATTATGTATTTCACTAGATTTAAAGTATTTGGGAGTAGGTTTTTAGTACTTGTTTTAAAAATTCTGTTACATCCCTTATATGTTGTTGGTTGTTGTTTTTTTTCTTTCAAATATCTAATTCAAAGAACTCATAAAATAATATTTTATATTCAAAGAAATTTGAATATTTATGTATGTATTTGTACTATTTGATAATTAGTGAGGCAATGTGTCAATGAAGTGTTTTCTATAATTATTAGAATGATAATGATAACATTGAAACTCTATGAGTGGGGTGTATAAATCAAAATTGTTTTCAACACTTAACAAACAAAAATGTGCGATAAACAAATCGACCAAATAGCCATTACAATTTAGAAACGATTATATACTTTAACCAAGTATGTACTTGAAATTTCAAACACCTAAACCTCGTTAAACATAAAGTGAACTTATTTTAATTATAAAAAAGAAAATACTCTCAAATTGATCTCTCTTTTGTTTCTTTTAAACCTAACATTTCAGAAAAAGGTAAACAATGATATAAATCCTTATGTGTCAATTTGTAAAAAGTGACACATAAGAGTAGAAAAAGCATAAATTAGTACTTGAAATAAGGTAATTATAAACAAATGTCAAATTTATTATAAATTAGCTAAAAAAAAGTAAAGAAAAAAACCCAACAAATACAACTACTATTTAAATATGTATAAAACTTCCCTCTTGAACTGATTTCTCTCTTAACAAAACAAAAAAAACACAATAACAACAACAGTTAAATATTTATGTAGATTCCTGCAGAGTTAAAGGATACTTTAAATATTATTTCATTAATGAAAAACCCTCTTAATTTTTATTTCGCCACCACACCACCACTTATTCATAAAGATGTGTAAAAATCCTTAGATATCAACTCATATGAGTAACGTACCTATAACATTTGCTGCTCATTTTAGTTTATTTCTGTCATATTTTTTTCTACTACGGGTACACAATGAAAAATGGGCGTTTTGATATCATCATTGCAGCTACTTGTTTTGTATTTTTTTTACAATTTAAATTGTCATAAAACAGAGGGAAAAATGTATCAACGAAAAAACAAAGAATTAAATAAAAACAACAAGGACATTGCAATAAAATAGCCTGCTGTGCAATATTTTATCAAACAATGTGTTGGTAGTTGTTGGTCCTTTAGGCAAATTATTTATCCGTGTGAATTCAATTTGTCGCCCTGGGGTTTATAACATTTGGGTGCACTTGATTCTTACTACTCTGGTGGCTGACTGGCTGGCTGTGTGGCAGGCACTAGTATTCTATATTTCAATTGTTAAACAAATCTAACAGGAAAAATAAAAAAACATAACATACAAATCATATAAACAGAGGATGCTGCTATCCAAATATGTACTACGAGTTGTATACGTATTTATAGAATAAAATACATACTACGTGTAGTGTAAATAACTAATTGCCTTCCGGCAAACATCTGTTCGATTTATTTTGTATGACAAAAAAAAGGAAGTGCCATTTGACATTCACACTCCTTATAAGTATGAGTTTCTGTTTTTTTTTTAGTCCTTATATCATTAATATGTTGTGATATTGAGACTTATGTTGTTAAAGACTAGAATGACCAAGTAAATGGTGTTTTTTTAATATTTAAATGATTTAGCAAGGTATAATCAGTAAATTTCCCTTAAAAGTTTTGAATAAAATGTATAATTTTTTAATTTAGTTTATGAAACGAGAACAGATGTGGAGAAGACATCTTTGTGGAAGTAGCGATTCCTAGCCAAAGCTTTCTTCAAGTTATATCTTAACGGATCGATTTTCCTGATGTTAATGAGGGAAATTCTCGACTTTTTAACAGACACATTGAAGTATATTTGAAGTCCATAAGAAATATGAGATTCTAGGAAAGTTTTTCTTTAAGGGAAATTTTCGACTTTACAACCGATACATTGATGTATAAGTGATTGGTGACTTTTTGATAGCAACAAACATACGAATGGATATCACTAAATCGACTTCACTTTCTACTGATTTCAAATATACATTTATGTTTCTGAAACAGTTTAAAATAAAACAATTCAAATTTAAAAAAAAAACGTTTTGCTTCAATTACATTGCTTTATTAGTCCTAATAAAGTTAAGAAAAGTTTAATGATTGCACACGTTAAAATCTAAATTTATCTGTCTGTCTATTTGCTTGATTTCTTTTCAAGTTCTTTCTCTTCTTTTTTTCTTATATTCTTATTAACAAGGAAATAAAAACGTCTAAAATCAATGAAGTGCGTAATGGTTTTTGGAAAAACGTGATTTTAATTTAGAAAAAGGTATGTTTTTTTTCTAAATTGACCTTTAATTTAAAGGTCAAATTTGATTTAAAACAATTTTAATATTTAATGCAAATACAACAAACGTTAAAGTCATAGTTCTTTGAAAAAAATTAAGTAAAAATACTTATTAAGAAAAAAAACTACAATTGCAAAAACAAAAATGTTTAGACCAATACTTATACTACTACTACTATTTTAAGGATATCGATAAAAACAAAATGAAAACAACAATAATAATAGAGTGTAACATTTACTGTTACGCCATAGTTAAAACGATACCACCATTTTGTTTGTTTTTTTTTCTAGAGTTTAAGCTTTTTCAAACACTTTTCTAAGGTTATAAAAGTATTAGAGAAAAAGTGTGAGTATTGTTTTGGGAAATTCCTAAGATTTTTTTCCTGGTGGCCAAAAAGAAAACATCAACAACTTGATTATCAAAAGACTTGATATAACCTTTTTCTTATATTTGTTTATACTGTGTGTTTATGTTATCATTATGATGGCCTTAGTACATGATAATGATGATGTTGTGATGTCAAGGAAAGCTTTTTTCTGAAAAACACTCTTACTTTTTGGTGGGAGAGTATTATTGCAAGAAAAGTGAAAGTCCTTGGGGAGTCTAAATATACTGTTGCTTCTCTTGAGTGAATATAGTATTTAGGGATTTTTTTCCTTGTTGTTATCTTTAAGTTAAATTTTTGTTGACCGGTTAATGCTTATTAATTTTGTATAGAGAGTTTCCTGACAAGAAAATGCTCATTATATGAGTGTTTTATTAAAGAAATACTCAAAATTTGTTATTTTTATTAAAGCAAAGAGAAAAGGTGAACTTCCCTTATGGTCCCCCAAATAAAGCTGTAGACTAGAGTTGGAAAAGGGTGCTTTTTTGAGGCAAATGATAAATGATTATATTTTTGGGGGTTGCTTTGAGATTCAAATTCATGCTGTTGGGATTTTGACGCAATACAAAGAATCACAACAAAATAAATACATACATACTTATAAGCAGACATACATACAAATATACATATATAGAATTTGATATATATATGTAAGTATATAGACTATATACAAACATATATATATATATATATTTATTTGTATGCATTTTTTAAGCTGACTTTGTTATTTTATTTCAGTTATTTTGTTTTTACCAAAACCGTGTGTAGGCCTTAACATCAGCTCGAACTCGTTAAGTTTTGTTGTTTTAAGTTTACTAAGACAATCTAGCTAATTACGCTACTTGGGTGGTCCTCATGTCTGCCACTGTTAAACAAGCAGTCAGCAAATCAGTTGAAGTTTGCTCCAGGGATGTCCACTAATATGGTAAGCGGCAACTGCTTGAAGTGTGCCGTGAATGCTTTACACAGTCCGTCAGCTAGTTAGTCACATAACCTACTACCAAAGCCATTATATACGTGGCGGCTAAGGCAACAAAAAATCCAAACTATCTTACTGTCTATACGACTGTCTGTCGGTCTGTCTGTCTATTTGTCGTTAAAGGCACGTCTGTCAGCATAACAAATAAAACAATTTTTTAAAACAATTTTAAAGATGTTTAACTATTATCGACATTTAAATTGTGTTTATGTATTTAGTTTGTTTATTGCTTGTACATTCATACATACATACAATACAATCTGCCTTCGTAGTGAGTTTTCATTATAATTTTGCGATTTGTTATTGCATTTTATCATACAACACATAATGATTTCATTAATCAACGTGATGTTATTAGTAATGTTTGCAAAGATTTGTAATTATCCCATAACTGGAATATTAATTAAATGTTTTGTTGGATTCACTTTTAAGCAAAACAATAAGAATCTACTTTATACAGCTTTTGCTACACTTACACTTTGCTCTGGCACTATAATTGTTGCCAATTGGCAATTTAACGCTCGATATATTTATATATTTATTTATTGTTTTTTGTTAAACAGTTGCAAATTGGAAAAATTTTATATAAGTAGAAGCTAACGATAACAGCATCAGCATCTTTATTCTCTGGTTTAATACAATTGCAGTTGATTTTTTTCTTTAATGATCTCGTTTAAATGTTTTTCTGTGATGATGAACGCCAAATCATCATCATTCAACATAAACCATAAACAATTCTCAGTCATACTTTTAAAGATTTGTATTAAATGTATGTACGTATGTATTTTAAAAATTTTTATAGGCAGAATCAGCGAGACTTGTTGTCTGTCAGTTTGTGGAATTGTCACTCACTTTTTTTTTTAAGTTTGAATGTGCCAGAGTTATGTACACGGTGGATAGATGGAGAGAGTGTGCGCGTTATTGTTTGTATTTTAGGATTAATGTAACACATCATCATCATCACAAATCAAACATTGGAATGTTTCACGCACATACATACATACGTACATATACACGAGTATGAGAGGCGAAAACGTTCAACAATTATAATTATTAATTTTCATCACAATTCTTTTTGTTCCATTAAATCAAACACACTGATAACCCAGTGAATAATTAAGAAAGAAAAAGCCAATTTGTTAACAGTTAGCGATAACAGACGTCACTGCTTAAAGCTCTTTTTATCTTAATGATGAACTAATAAAATTATCCCATATATATAACAATTTCACCAATATATCGATATGAATCCGAAATTTAAATTAAATCCAGATATTGTTGAACCAATTTTTCAGATTATGATATATGTGCCATGTGCTATCTGAGAGCTTTGCTACTTGATTTCTTCACAAAAAAGGACAGAAAAGCTTTATAGACATTATTCTGTTGAGCTTTCTAAAGATCCAAAAGTTATTTGGTTGGTTCGAAAGGAGGATGTACATATATGAAATCCGAAAAAAAACACCAGGCGCTCTATGGGACCTGTAATGAGTTCCTTTAACAGTGTCTGAGGTGGGAAGCGAACCCACGACCTCTGATCTACCAGGTCAGAGCACTAACCACTAACCTACCGGAGGCAATTTAAAACCATCAAATTTACAATCTAACTATGTTTTGTTTACTGGGATATTTATGTTGTTATTGTCATATTTCAAATAGTACTAAATAACTAGATGTATATCCACCACTTCCAGCTAAGTCTTAGACTTTATCGTACAAACACATACATACACATTAATACAATAAAATTATGATCAAACCAAGTTTTCTTTAACAAGCCAAAAATGTGCGCAAATAAAAAAGCAAACAAAAAAGAAAAAAAACTCGAATTGACGAAAATGGTTAATCCGTCAATTCAAGTGTGTATCGATGAGATCAGTACGTCGTATTTAATTTCATGTGGACTTCAAAACTACGATATGAATGCAACAACATGTTGGTTTCAATGTAAGTATGTAGAATGTACATGTATTTATGCATTTTAGATATGAATTTTTTATACTATTGCTGCTACTGATGCTGGCTGCTACTGTTGTTGTTGTTTGTAAAGTGTAAGTAAAAGCATTTCGTAGCTAGTAACTTTAAAGAAAATCTTTTAGAGCAACCAACCATGTTTGTCATGTTGATGTTCATTGTTGTTGATGACGACGACATAGGTACAACGTTGTTGCTAAGGATGATGATGACGAAGACTACGACAACAATGATAATGATGACGATGATGATGAGTTGAGAATGGCGATGATCGTTACTTGAAAAAGATTGTCGGCGGCATCTTAGCACTCGTCAATCAGCAGAGACCACAGTGGCTTAAAAAATCTAGGTAAACTTTTTTTAAATTATTTTGTTTGTTTTTGTTAAAAAAATGCCGCCGGCAAAACTACACAAACCAATTGCAAAAATGAAATAAATCTATAACAATATGAAAAAAAAAATAGAATAGTTTGCTTTATTTTATAAAGTAAAAATGCACAAAACACAAAAACTACTAGATAAACCATTTCGGCATAAAGAAACGATCAATTCAATTCAATTCGAAACGAATCAAATTAATTCATATATTGTTCAACTATAAGCCAGTAAGTGAGTGTTGGTGTAGCAACAGTTGAACACAACACTCTGGCAACATTTGTAGTAAGTTTTTGTTTTTTCAATATTTGTGGATTTTAATATATGTTACTCTGTTAACAGTTCATCTCGTTATAATCTAGCACGTGTTACAATTCCAAAGCATTGTAAAGCATCACTTATCCTTAAACAAAATACTATCAACATTCATCCCAACAACCAGCCATCCTTCTATCTGTCCACAACCTTAGCGACCAACAACTAAACTTTCGATAAATCTTTTAGCACAACTAACTGATCCTCATCTTATTGTTACTTTTCTTTAATATTATATATATTTTTTTGTTTTTATATTTTCAGTTTGGTTTATTTAATGCCATCGTTTCGGTGATTCAGTGATTTGATCTATGTTCATGTAGAGTAGTGTTGCAAATAGCGCGTAAAGCGCAAACTTCAGTGGAGGTCCCTGCCACTTATACATTATGATCAAACGTTAACAATGTTTAGACCAACCATCCATCTATCCATCCATCCATCCTGGCTGCCTGCCTGCCAGCCACAAAGTTTGTTGGTAGGCTGGCTGGCGACTTGTCACCCAGCTTTTACGAAAACAAAAGAAACGTAGCTTGTTGTTTTTTTGCAACTGCTGCTGTTGTTTTTATGCATTGTTACAATAACAATTGTTGCTACTACAACTACAAACAGCATTTTATCAAAATAACTCAAACTGTAATTTATACTAAGCAACTTGCAACAAACATGAAAGACGGTCTGGTCTGATCTGACTGTGTGACATAATAACAAATAAACAAACCGAGTAGCAATAGGGACAACAACTACAACATTAAGGAAACCAACAAACAATCTAAATGAGAAAAGTTTTCGACAAAGTGGTTTGCCAAATGTTTTTTTTCCAATTTGTCCATATTTGGTACTTAAGGGGTGAAAAAAGTACTTAACAATCCTTTTGTAGGTTTTTGTAAGATTAATAAACTTGGACTTGGAAAGTGCTTTTTCCAAATTGCAATTCTACTAAATTTAATTAGTTCTCTTGACTAATGATATGCCTAAAGATCAACCAATCAAGCTTTGAAAAAATCGAATCATTTTCATTGTAAGATCTTTAATTAGATCACTGCTTAAGATTAAATATATTTATCAATCTCCAAAAAAGTACCTCCAACAAATCTCTCATTTGTTTGTCCAACTCTAGTTGTAGTTGAAATGTACTAAAACTATTCGCCAAACAACGGGGCCTAAAATGTTCACAACTGGTTTTGCAATTTTTTACTTTAAATCATCAACCCAATTCCTTTGACCAAAAGGAAGTTTTTTTTTTCTCTGTTCCTATGCTTTTTATACGATTTTTTTTAGCATTTTTTTGTTTTTGCACACACATGTTTTATTGATGAATTTGTTTCGTTGTCGTTTTATTTTGGTCTTTGGTTTCAGAAAAGAGAGAAGAAAAGTCAAAATTGTAATTGCATTAAATCAAAAAACCGAATTTCAAATTATGCGAAGAATAATAACAGTGACGATCACAGAGTGTCGGCGGCGGCCCATTTAAACCATCAGTTCAATATCACTTTTGGAGTTGTTGTTACTTTTTGATATCTTATGATTTGTTGTTGTTGTTGTTAGTGGTGGTGGTGGTAGTTCGTTCCATGACTACAACTAAGACGACACTTTTATATTATTACGACTATGCGAGTATTGTCATCATCTTGTCTTCTTTTTTTATACTTTTTTTCGGATCATTTTTTTTATTTAATGTATTTAAAGGCGACTTGAAATTATTCCAATGTTTTTTTTTTTGTTTGTATATGGGCGCTGAAAATATGCGCTTCGTGTGAGTTCAAGAATTAAATGAATGTAAGGATTCACCTTACTGTTTCTACTGTCTTTTGCGATCACTGTTCTGTGATCTGTTGTATTAAGTATTGTTCGCATTTCACGGTGTGTGGTTTCATCATGTAAACTTTTTTTCGCTTTCTGCCTTTTTTGTGGTCAACTGTTTGATTTGATTTTAAAATTATGGGAGTTTTTTTATAGTTGGTTTTAAAGAAAAGGAAATAATTTAAAGCTTTTGGACAGCTGGTGTTAAGAAATCTTATTATCTAAAACTTTAATAATTTAGTAACGTTTCAAGTATATAATTAGTAGTTATTGACTTGCTGCTTAAGTGTGGCTAAATAATGGTGTTAAGCGTTTTTTCCTTTTTTGTTTCGTAATAATATTACATAATAATAATTTAGATTAATATTCTTGTAATTGCAATGTTGGTTCTTTAATATTTTTTGCAATTATCTAAATAGTTTGTTATGTATATGTATAATATATTGTAATTCGCCTATACACAGACAAAGGGACAAACACTTGGTTTCATACTAAATATACATTTCCTTTTGTATAATTGGAGCTTAGTTGCGGTTCTGGTGTCGTTTGTTTAGTTTCTACTAAAATATTCACCCCGTTTTTAGTATATATTTTTTCTGGCAGTTGACTTTTTTTTTCTTTCTGACTGCATGCATATCGCGTGACTTTTTTTTATAATATTTTTGTGTAATCGTTTTAAATGATGACAAAACTTTTATACACTTTGTTAATAATACCTTTTTGATAGACTCAGAGAAAAATTGTTGGTACTTTGGCAAAAAAAAAAAAAAACTTCACTTTTTCTTATGATAAGTTAGGTTTGCCAAAATTAACATTTCATCTTTGTAATACTTTATTTAAACTCGGTCAACAGATACACGGTGAACAGATCGTACAACGATGACAGTATAATGGTCAGAAAATTTCTAACAATCGTATGAACTTACAATTTTGCTTTGAAATGTTGTCAATAAGATCTAACAACTGTGTATAAGTAACTTAAGACCTTAACCGAGTATTCTTCCTGAGGTAAGCCTTACATTATATGGACATAAAATTATACCAGAATAATCGGTAAGGGAACTCGAAGAACTTAACGAAAGCAACATTTGACAAATTTTACAATCTTGTGGACTTACAATTTTTATTTTAAAACGTTGTCGAAAAAAGTATTTTTGATAATGTTGCAAGACAAAAGTTGTAAGTTTCTCTGCCAATATAGTAAGATCTAACAACCTTGTATACATAGCTTAAGACTATGTTGGACTACAAGAGAGCCTTAATCAAGTACTCTTCCTGAGGTAAGCCTTACATTATATGGACACCAAATCACTCCAGAATAATCGATAGAGAAACTTAAGGAAGTTGCTTAAGACTATGTTGGACTGCAAGAGAGCCTTAACCAAGTGTGCAACGAGATCTGAATAAAAACATTGTCGATATTATTACATGCGGCAATTTGGAGGAATGAATAACTCTTTTAAGAGGAAAACGAAAAGAATCCATAATAAGCCAGGCCGAGGTTTTTGTTAAGGATTTTAGACACAGACGTCTCTAGAAGAAGCGCGGTATAAAGAAAGTTCAGTTTTTTAGCGAAATTTATTCAGCAAATCTCTTTCATTGACTGACAAAAATTTTTGAGTGTTTGATATGGAAATTTGTCTGTTTATTTTATCAAGCTTTTGGTGGCAACACAGAGTTTTTTTTTAATTTTCTAAATGCATTTTCTAGTGAAGGACTATTATTATTTTTATTTTTTTATTTGCAAATATGTTTTTTTCTTCATACAGAGTGTGTTCAACAACAACAGCAAAAAAAGGCAAAGTTCATATGTAATACATATGTTGGTGTTTAAAGGAAAGCAAAATTGTAGTCGGTCATGGCCACAAAACAAAATGCATTATTATCTTATAATATAAAGAGTAAAATTAATTTAAATAAATTAAATTTTAATTATTTCTTAGGCAAGGAATTTTTTTCTTAAAAATATAATTTTAAAAGAAAGATAAAAGTTGGCTTTAATTGTGTAGCTTATTGTAGGGTATTTTGAGGACAAAATGAACTTTATAAAAAACCAACAACTGAATATGCAAATATGATAAAATGATTAAATAAATTGTGAATATGTTAAAATAGCTGCCCTGAACGTTGCAGCAAAAGTACATGGACGTTTCAGTGGGTAAGGTGACAACAGTTGGCAATTCTATATGGTCAATTGCCGGCAAAATAATAAAAAAACATGTATTTTTCTGCTTTTTTGGCATTTAGTTTAAACATAAAATATGTATTTAGTTTAAATAATTGCAAAAGAAGAATTTTAACTTTGTTTTTTGTTTTAGATGAAAAATATTTTATTCAAATTAGAATTTTTTGTTAGTTTTTTTCAATTATAAAAATCGATATAAATAAAATTTTAAGCTAATTAAATGATGTTTGTAACAAACCCTTAGGTTTTAAATTAAACCTAGACAAATTTTATAGGCAAAAACAGAAAATTTACTAAACCATTAACCAGAAGGCAACGAACGTTTGGTTATTCACGTGTATTGCGTCAGTTGTCTACTGCTGCTGATGATGATTTTTAGGTATGAAGTCTAGTATATTAATGGTTTTATGTTATTGTAGTTATTGTTGCTGTTGTTGGTTACATCTCCTGTATTTGTATTTGGTAACCAATTAACCGAACAACTAACCGATAAAAATGAATGAAGGACTTTCCCCATTTAATGTTAAACACAAGTGACAACATGCGTTGGCAATTTATAACAAAATTTTTTACATAAATGTACATCCATACATACGTATCGCATGTACATACATATTTATGTTTGTTTGTATGTATGTATGTACTCATAGTTGTAATAATAATAACAATAATGAAAAACAAGTAATATTTAAATTTTGTTTTCTGCTGCTGTTAAACAGAAATAAAAATTGGAAATAAAGTGTATGAACACGGTGGTTAACTTATCGACATATTGCACGCTATACTTACACACTTACTAGCACGCATACACACCCAAACACACACTTACGGTTACACCAATATCGGATAAAATGTTTCAAGCAAAAAGGATGTATTCCAATGATGACGATGATGATGCTACATAATTTGTTGGCACGTGACAACAAAATTGACAATGACAAGTATGGTTATAAATACATCGAGACAAAGATGTAACTGGAATTTTGTACAACAACAATTTTACTACTTTTGTGTAAAATTTTAGTTTTTTGTTAATATAAATTTTTTTGTTGTAATAAGGAATTGTCAAATAGTTTAGGATAATTATCCCTTAAAGTTTGGGGGCTAAATATTTGAGTGATTTTTTACAGAATTTTAAAATTTGAAATAAATTCTGTTATTTTAACAAATTGATGAAAATTAATATTACTCATACCACCTGTAGTTCTACAAATATTTCAATCTACTTCTATATTCATTTGCAATTTTATTATTAAAAAATTACAATTGATCTACAATAAATATCAATTATAATCTAACTTCTACTCTGTTGTTTTCTTCACTTATAACCAGTCATAGATGGTATCTGTCACTCTCATCCTCTTCCTGATCTAAAGTAACTATTTTAAACTTTCAGTTTTATTTTCTTTTAAACTAAGTAATTTAAAAAATTTCCGTTAAATAAAATAATTTAAACCAATGAAAGTTTTTTTTCTCCTTCATGCTCAATGATTTCCACAACAAGGAGCTGTAGTCTTTAAATGTATACAACTACAAGTGTTTGTGTAAAGAATTGTGTCTATATGAAGAGCAAGTAGCAAGTCTGATATTTATTATAATGAAAAGCTGCTTAAAATGTCAACTTCGAAAGGAAGATGACACACACATACATAAACTGGTATATTCTTTATAAGGATGAAATATATATATTTACACTAGTAGTTATTACGAGGATATTATATCGATGTCTGCGTATTAACATTGAAAGCAATTTTATAAAATATGATAAAAGCATACGAAGACTACTTAAATAAATATTTTTATATATAAAACTGCAGCTAGCAGCAGCAATTGTTTTACAAATAGTATTTTATTACTTACCGATCAATAATGACAGGATCTGATGGTGTTTCATTGCGGTTTCCACAACTTTTTTTGTCGCAACAACGGCTGAAAATAAATAAAACAATAAAATGTTAAAAAGATGAACAATACAGAAATAAATTGGTTTATTGTCGAAAGCATTATGCTAAGGATAATGAAAATTTACATTTAACCAGCAACAAGTTTTTAAAAATTTGCAAAAATTTTTAATTGCGTTAAAAAATATAACTAAAAAAGGTTTTTTGGTTTGAAAATAATTTTTATATAAAAATTAAGCTTTCTAAGCTTCTTTGTTAGAGTCTCTAAAAGGAATCGAACAAACTATTTCTGGACTAACAGACTACAACAGTACCAACTAATCTACATCTATATATCTATCTTTTTTTACCTATCTTCTTCTTTCTGGTTTTCTTGTAGTGTTTCTCTGTTTTTGAATCTTTACTCTTGGAAGGAAATCACAATGGATATTATGATCTTCTTAACCTAAACCAAAACATTATATACTGAAGTCACCCGATTTGTGTTAAATGCAGTTAAATTTTCATATTTCACTAAATTTTTTATAACAAAAACTTGAAATTTTGTTTAATTTCCATCAACCTACGATTAAACTAACAACTACCAACTTCTAGTTTATAGATTTCCATGAAGTTTTTTTCTCTACGAACTCTTTATTTTTATTTTTTGTTTTATTTAGCCTCTAATCAATAAGTTTACTGTTATTACAATACAGTACCTGTATTGTTGTATGGAACTATAATCTTAGCATGTTGTTGTTGGTGTTTTTTGTTCCCTATAAACTTTAGCCAATACTTTAATGCGTGAAAAAATATGGCATAAAGCCAAATTCATTGTTATCTACTCTTATACTGTTGACTAACCATAATTTTTCAACATAAATACACTAACAACCAAGTAATTTTTTGTGTGTGTGTGTTTTTTTATACATTTTTGGTGATACTTAAAAAAAGGAGTGACAGAGATAATGTATTATGGACATAGGCAAAGATACACACACACATACATACATACTACACATCCTTTTATATAAAAATGTATAGAAAAAAAGGGAAAAAATAAAAAAAGAATAACAACAACATGAAATGAGTGCGTTATTCGTAACGATAACAGGATCCATTGTTAATGTTGCTAAAGCTTAAACAACCATTTTATGATGATGCTGTTTATATGAATTTAACTCCCCAACAACCACCCACTAGCATACACTTACTCACGCATACAATAACACTTGCTCACTCAACAATAAAGAAACAGACGACAGTTAAACAGTTAGACCTAGAGAAAGTAAGTGTGTAGAAAGGAATAGAGTATAAATAGACCCTGTTGCAAAATACAACAAACAAATTTACAATTTAACTCCATTTTATAAACCTGCAGGAGTGTGTAAGTGTTTGTATTAGTGTAAAGAATAGAAATTCAAAAATTTACTACACTGGACATCTTCATCAACTTAAAATCATCAGTTAGAATGTAAACAAAACAACAACAACAAAAACTAAAACAGTTAAAGAAAGAAAGCAAAAAAGAATAGAAACAAACGTTAAAATAAAACAAAATGAAGTCAGCTTCAACAATCAAGGCCATTTTATTAAGAACTATAATTCAGACACTCAAATGGCGGCTACTTTAAGCTAATGCAAAAGCTTAAAGGAATTCAAAAGCACTAATACAAGTTTTCAGTTTCATTTTCTTTATAAACTAGACATTTATTAAAATAGCTAACAAATTTGTTAAAAAATAAAACTCAACACAATTGAAATAACGAAAATCAAATATCAAAGCTACCAACAACAACAACAAAAAAATAAACCAAGCATTTTCCTGATGATGAGCTACAAATGTATCAAACAAAAGTGTGAAAATGTAGACAAATCTAAGAGATTTTTGTTAAAGAAGGATTTGTTTGTTAAGGAAAAAAAATTTAACAAAAAAATAATAAATTTAGTTTAAAGCAAATAATACTAAAGAATGTAGTATAAAAAAAACACACACACAGAGAAAGGAAATTGTATACTCAAGGGGTTTAAGTACCGTAATAGATAGAAATGTCTAAATGTTGGTTTGCATTTTTTTCTATTCTTTTCTTTGTTTTGTTTTTTACTCTATCAGTCTCCTTTTCCCTTTTATTTTTATATTTTGCTTCATTTTTTTTATTTATTATGCAAACAAAGTAGAGTGTTGATTAAAAAAAATTGAATAAAGCCAGTCTATACTTTACACAAGGTAAACTTTAAGCTTATTTACTATAAGATTGACATAACTCAAAATTCGGATTTTTAAATTTTAGCTCAAAAGAAGCCACTTTCAATAGTCTTTCATATAGCGGCAACTATTTTTTACAATATTATAAAAAGTTATATTTGCAACAATATTTTTTGACTTATAACAGTTTTGTAGTAAATGAGCATTATGTTATAATCCTTAACTTTCGTTAACTTAAATATTTTATTCATAAATATACAATTCAAATGTATTTTGTTTTATTTGTTAACTCACCTGCACATAACTTCATGTGTTAATAAAACACGGCACATTTCTGGATTTTTATCTTGTCCTTCATAGATAATTGCCTGTAAAAGAAGAAGAAATAACAATAATTGAAATAAATTAAAAAAACATTAAAATTATAATACATACATATGTATGTACGCATGCAGGTATTTATTTAAACAAAGAACAAATTAAAAAGATATTTGTTATGATAAATCATGTCTGTGAAGAACCCCAGATGAGCTCTATTTTTGATTGATTTGTCATAGATTTTAATTTGTATATAAATTAAGGCTTTGAAATAACTTAGATAAAAATCCAAAAGAAAGTCTTCTTCATCTATATCTTGGCAAAATCAAACAGATTTACAATCGGCAAAAATTCGGAGATATGAGCAAAAATATAATATTTTGAAAAGACTGCTCTCCCCAACAAAAACTTCAATTACTATGTAAGTGCTTAAAATGCTATAATTTACATGCACAAGTGTAATCGTTAAAAATCGCATAAAAGAAATTTATAAAGCTTCTGTAACTTCACAGGCAAGAGGACAAATTAATTAAGAATTTAGAAAAGAAAGTATTTATATAACACATTATAAGTTAGACCTTACCAGACTACTTCTATATAACCTAGGTGATATATAGTAGTCATTTAAAGGAGTGTGACTCAGTTTTTGCTGGGTCATTTATTAAAATTTATTACATTTAAAAATTATTAAAATTTATCAAAATTTATAGCTTAATTTGCAAAACAATATTCGTATTTGTTACAAACAAACGTTCTTTGTATGTAAAAAATATCCAGCAAAAAGTTACATCGATAAGTAAGGGGTCAAAGGCTAAAATTTACTAATATAAAAGCATATAAGTCATTATTTTATCAAGGTAATGACATTAAAGGCAAGTGTTTACAACTCTCGCTTATGAATAGGACGTTAGGTAAGTACTTACTACGATAGCCTACAAACAGGGAGTTAAGTAATTAGTTTTATTTCTGATAATGCGTCTACAATTAGTTTTTACAAAAAAAAAATCAGTTATTTATATGTTTGTCATTACTAGATTCATTCTAAGTAATGCAGTAGTCATGGAAAAGTAAGTTGTTGAGTAAGTACCTATAAGTCATTGCAGTGCTTTTGCTGGGTACATAAAAATAAAGGTATAAATTCTATTTAAACATGTAGTAATACAATCATACACACATTTAACAAATATAAATACAAATACCAAACCAAAACAAAAAATAAGGGATAATGGTTTTGTTTGTGTGTTTATGTTATCCTGTAAAGCCCTCAAAATCCCTGTGATTAGTGTTTGATACTTTTACTTTGAAAATTAATTTCTGATTATGTTTATGTTTCCTTTTTTCGTTGTTGTTGTCGTTGTTGTTGTCTCTTTTTGCTTATATTTTCAATTTCTATGCGATTCAATTCTCTATTTTATGGCATAAGGTAGAGAGAATATATATTTTCGGTGGCTGCTAGTAAAAAAAAATGCACATATGGTACTAGTTACTGGTAACCAGTAAGTGGTAAGTGATGACTATAGAATGTATGATTGTGCAACGACATTGACATGGAAAAAGTTTTAAGCTTTTTTAATAGAAATCTTGTTTTTATATTAAACAAAAAGGAACAACAAGGATGCTACCTAGTTTTTTTTTGTTTGTTTGTTGTGGAAGCACTTAATTTGGTGGTTGATGGTTTACTATTTGAAAGCATTGTTGTAGAAATTATTATCTGTCTATTCATAAAAATTATAACTAGTGTTGCCTTTCAAATAACTCCCAAATAAAAAAAAGAAGATTGCACCCTGTAAAATTTGTTTAACAAAGATAAATTCTGGTTGGATTTGTCCTTGTATAGGATTACACATGTTATTTAGTTTAGTGAGTTTTGTATTTAATTATTTTCAAATTAGACTGGTTGATTTTTAGATGGTGGGTTGTTTGTTTTCCTTTTACATTCATCTGTCCGTACCTTCATTTGTTTGTTTGTTTGCTTGCTTGTTGTTGTTGCATGTGTATGCATTTTTAAGGACTTGTATAGAATGAAGTACTTGAATCTAACATTTGTTTGTATTTAAAACGATGTATGTTTGTCTTAAAAAGGGGGTTACAACTAATAGATACAATATGATAGATGATAGATAGATTTAAAGGTACTTGTAACTCATCTGCTTGAATTATAACAAACACTTGCGGTTTTTTTTCAAGCTTAAAAAAACAATTTTTACATATGGCACAATTTTTTTATAGTTTATATATAAAATATATGACTAAAATACAAACTTGGGATAAAAGTTTCCTTTTAAATAAATCAACTAAAATTATTTTTAACAAGTTTAAAAATAACTTTAGAATTAATTTTCCCTAATAGTTGTTTCATTTATATATTTCAAATTTAAATAAATATTAGCTTTGTTTTTTTTGACATTATTTGTTACTCTAATGGATATATTGTGTATCAATAAAATTTAATTTTCAAATATAATATAGGACAACATTCAACGAACTCAACTAATATACAAAAAATAACTCTTAATTTTGCTGACATATTTTACTTAAAATGTTAAATATTTAACTTTATTTTCATTTACAATTTACACAAAATTTATTTTGTTGGATTTTTTCGGTAAAAAAATAAACAATTTACAACAAAATATTTCATTCGACAGCTTTTAGTTTTTGATTTGACAGTGAAATCTAACCATTTGAATACATATACATGGAAATAAATTTATAAAATTCTAATGATGATTGACACATGTCCTTGCTTTAGTTGATGTTGTGTTAAGGGAAACTACTACTAGGAAATTGTGTTTTATTTTTAATGGCAAATAATAAGGAAATATTTTAATTGTTTTAACATTTAAATTTATTATTTTTGTTAAGTTTCCATTTTTACAACAAAAAAATATATAAATTATGTTAAATTTATTTAAAAATTTTCATTTTATGTAAATACCATTTACATAAAATGAAAATTTCAATTCACCATCGGTGTCGTATCGTTGTAGCGTTGTGTGTCATAAACATTTTTCAAAAAAGAAATTTTTGAAACAAAAACAAATCAATAATAAAAAATACGACATACTACGATATAACAGTACAACAATGATTGTGAATTGGATAATACTTTTTGTTTTTCGTAACATTTTATAAATTCCCGTCAAAATCCCGTAATGACTTTAAATTGTAATTGCTTACCTAACAACATACTTTTCAATGACTACTACATATCGACTTGATTGCATAGAAGTAGCCGAATAAGGTCTTACTTATATAGTTAGCTAAGTTCTTTTCAGTGATGTCCGTCTGTATTTGTGAAACTGAATTACCAAAACCGATTTATATACATTAAGGTGGATGTAGGACTAATATTTTTGGGTGTTACAAATATCAGCACAAACGTTAAAACCTATAGTGACGATATAGGGTATAAATATTTGCACTATAGTTGCAAATTTTATATAAAATTTTTACTTTAAAAGCAACAACGCCATTGTGGTTATCGTTTAATGTGCCAACCAATATTCATGTGAATTAATGGTGAATGTAAATGTATGAAAACACACACACACACATATACTATTCACTTTATTGGTGTTGTTGTTATATGAACAGCAATAATACTCGTATCTGTTTTTTTTTAATAATGTGGGGCGTTGCAAAAAAGCTACATGTTTGAATATCAGTTCCACTTAAGTTATTTGTAATGGTATGAGGAAGTGAGTGAGTGTGTGTGTAAGTGTAGTATGCAAATTGCATAAAATGTTTTTGTATGTGTAGATATAAATATATTTATACGGCCATATTTGATGGTTTTTATCAGCCGCTACTACATATTGTGGCTGCTGTTGCTGTTGCAAAAGTGCAACCTACTGAAAGTCAACTGGTATGTTTGTTTGTTTATATAGTCATGTATATATGTATGTATTTATTATTATTTTTGTTATTTGTTTATATTCATGTTGTTATTGTTGCTACTGGTGCATTTCAGCACCAGTAATTCAAAGTGTTGACGTTCGAATTAATTTTATCGCTTAATTAACACTCACACAAGATAAACAAACTTATATTGACATACGTACCTACATACTCATACATTGGCATTTTTAAAAACGAATACACACAATTACATAGATATTAAAACAATTGATAAATGTTTGCCATACGAATGTAGATTAAAAAGGGAATAAATTTATAAAATAAATTATTTTAAAGTGTTTATATATCGTAGGCTTGGTTATGAATAACTTTATAAAGTTAGAGTCAAAATTTTTTTGTAAATAATAAAAATCAAATTTGAATTTTGAATAATTAGGGGAGTTATAGTCGACTAAAATGATTGAGATGTGGCACTAGGTAAGGAGCACACAATATGTCCAATTGAGGCCTTGATGTCTTTCTTCGGATTCGATGTATATACATCCTTCTTTCAAACTAACTAACAACTTTTTTTTGTAAATCTAGAAAAAATTTTGATAGCGTTATTTTGTATGATGTCTAGCCGTGATTAACACAATTTAGTTGATTTTCATAATCAATATATTTGACTATATATGATTAATATTCTGAATAAAAATTTGAACGTCTAGGGACTTCAAAAAACTTACTTAAACTAATAAATAGATGAACGGATGGACATCTTCAACTAATTAAAACGAATAACATTGTTATAAAATTTTTAAAATTCTTTAGAGCCCTAACTGCCTTTAATGACTCCTTCTTTAGCATGCATTTCACTCACATCTAAAACAAATTATGTAGAAAGGACCATTTTATAACTGAAAAACTCATAAATAGAAAAACTAATCATTATCGCCATCATTATGGTTATTGTTTTTACGATGGCATTATTAAGAGCATATCTCAAAAATCCCCCCAAATAACAAAAAAAAAAACCAAAAGAGCTCATAGCCAGAAGCATACATACATATAGCAGGATATTTTTGTTTTTTGAAACAATGCAATGATATGATGCAACCAAAAAATTGACTGCGGACAATAAGCCATCAAATGTTTGGCTGTTCTAGTACTAATATTCTTCAATAGCAGGCATTTAGTTAAAATAAAAAGCTGCAAAATTAAAAACAACAAAACCGTTTTTATAGGTACATAACAATGCTTAACAGAGTAAAGTGAGTATTATTGTCTATATAATGCGTAAAATCGCGATAAATTATTTTGTATGTTTTCTATATGTTTTTCATATTTGCTGCAGTTTTAAAATCCTTGTGCAAGGTTGTTGTTTCATATTGGTATATTTTGGCATTAAATTCGCTTTGGCTTCGTTTTTTTTCTTTTGGGATGAAATATGATCTTTTATATGGTAGCCTGCCAGCCAGCTAATAATCTATAGAGCATATCAGCACGTGGTGGCAGCATTATCATCATGTGTCCTCAAATTACAATTGCAATTGCTTTTCCTTTACCTTTCTTTGACGTTTCATTCATATGGATATGAAATAGCTTTAAAAAATATTATGTTTTATAAAGCGTTTTAAGAGCATTTGTAATGTAACATGTTTTGTTATCTGATCAAGTGTAATTATGAATATTTCTTGTTTGTTGGTCTTTTTGCTGTATTGTTGTTGTTGTTACTTTTGTTGATTATCATTATTTTAATGCCTTTGAAATCAGATCTGTTTGAGTGTTGTAGGCAAATTTTTAGGGTTGCAACACCAGCAACCAACAAAAATTGGTCAAAATTTAACCCTTAAGTAGCAGATTAGTCTTGCAGAATATAATTGTTAGGGCTGCGAGAACAGTTGTCTTAAAGAGTTCATTAACACGTTCATATTTCACTTATACATACACATAAAAACCTGCTTTCCAGTAAGCACTAATCGGGTATTCATAATGCATGTTTAAAGAATGCATTATATAAGTACTCTCTATATCAATTATTGGTTTCTCTCTCTATGTAAAGGAGGAATTTTCTCGTCATACAGCATCTAAGAAGGATTTTTTCCACAAATGGAATTTTCAATTATGATTTCCTTCCTTAACTTCACTGTTTTCTTTTTTTTATTTAAATGTATAATGAAATTTTGTTTAAAATATTTCCTGCAACAAATGTAATCACATTTCAAGTACAAATACAATTGTTTAAGAAATTACTAAACCAACATCCTCCCCTATTTACGTTTTGTCAACCTTAATAAAAATTGCAGGAATAAAATAGAAACAAAAAAAGTTCTAGCTTGTGCCTTTTGTCATTTTTGTTGGAATATCTAATCGTAATAATATTACTTTGATCTAAACTAGATAATCGGATCAAATGATTGTTCATTTCCTTTAGCTCTGGCGAAAAAAGGCCGTACACAATTAGATACAAAAACTTTGTTTTGAAATTTCATATATTTTAGAGAAAAGGGGTGGTAATAAAGATAAATAATTGTGGGAAAATATTTTTGGGCTAAATATTTTAAAATCAAAGTCATTACACACACCTACTAATTTAAAGAAGTGTAATAAAACTGTTAAAAAATAAAAACAATTAAAATGTTTTAATTAATACTTTAATTGAAATAATTAAAAATTTTGATCATTTAATAAATTTCAAAATCAATATTTTAAAGCAAATTTTTATGGCGTGAATTTCAATTTCAAAATGCTCATATGTTATAAATTTTTGCATTAATTTTGTTAAATTATTTTCTGAACAATTTTGTAATTTTTTGTTTAATAATTTCTATACTGTTATCAGTTAATCTTCTATTGTCCAACTTATTGTTTGTGTTAAACAAACAAATAAATGAAAAAATACACATGGCTCATTGATTCTTTGTGTTCATTTTGAAAAAATAATAAAAAACTAAAACAAACTGACATCGACCAGCAAATCGATTTTTAATAAAAATAATAAAAACCAAGCATGATCAATGTTGAAATATTATTATGTATCTATACAAAAGAACATTGTTATGTTTTTAAACGTATATTGACGATAAAGACTTAATAAAAATTAAAGGGGTAATATTGGGGTACGTTGTCATTTTTTTCTTCTTTAAAACAAAAGTACTTTACACCCAAATATTACAATAAAAACATCCAATTTACAGCAGTGACCTCCGCCTCTTAGAAAAAAAGAAACTACAATAACAATAATATAATACTCATAACAGAGTCTATAAAAATTTGTCACCCTAGAAATTAATTGCCCTTGAAAACAGTACAGAATAAAAAGAACAACAACAACAAAAAATACCAAGTCCAATAAGTCACCAGTGTAAAAACTGTAACATGTGTGTGCGAGTGTAAATGTATAAAATGTGTATGTATTAAAAACAAACACACACACACTCTCAAATATCCTTGAATATACACTTAATAGTAACAATAGTTAGTCACTTACAAACAGCTTTTTTAAAAGGATAAATGGAATAAAAATCTATAACTAAATTGTAATAGTCTTCCTCCGCTCTTCCTCTCTGTTTAACTTTAACTCTTCCTGTTTGACTCTTTCAAGTAAGAAGACATATGGCCAGTTACACAAGGCAACAATTTTTATTTCAAAATTTGCTAAATTTGCACTTTTTAACAAACTATTTGGCTGTCCTCTTTACCTCTTTGTCTCTCTCTCTCCCTCCCCCAAAGACCCAAAGGACTTTCGCACAAACACAAATAACAACGATAACAAAAACATTAGTGAAAAAAACAATCCTTTTTAGTGGGCGCTACCTCTAAAAGGTAATGACTTCGATTTTTATGTTTTTTTCGCCTCTATATTTGCCGTTTAACCAGCAGCAGGAGCCAGAGCAGTAACCCATTTAAATGCTTGACAACTCAATTTATTGAGTTGGTATGTTGGTTGATGCGTGCAGGACGCACTTAATTAACTGTGACAATCAATTTTGAATGCAACTTATGGCTCGTTTGAAGACAAATTCATTTCGTTTGAAAACTTTATCAATAGCAGTTTCAATGCACAAACAAACCATATAAAAAGTGTTAAAAATAGTATTTCCAAAAGATTTTTTTTAGATTTTTAAAATTTCAACTTACTTGTTTTGTTACAGAGTCTATTAGTCTGACGAAAATATCCTGTTCTTGGCGGGCACCTGAAATGGAAATAGAAAAGTACAAAACAGATTAATAACTATATGTAAATCAAGCAAGAACTAGAAAAGAGCCAGCACAGAAATAGGACAGAACTAGAACAGAACTAGAACAGAACTAGAACAGAACTAGAATAGAACTAGAATAGAACTAGAACAGAACTAGAACAGAACTAGAACAGAACTAGAACAGAACTA
>NC_060954.1:704717-706731 GCF_022045245.1 Lucilia cuprina | reverse complement strand
TCTAGTTCAGTTCTAGTTCAGTTCTAGTTCAGTTCTAGTTCAGTTCTAGTTCAGTTCTAGTTCAGTTCTAGTTCAGTTCTAGTTCAGTTCTAGTTCAGTTATAGTTCGATGCTAGTTCAGTTTAGTTATTGGTCCAGTTCTCTATTATTGTAAGTGACGACAACAGAGGACTTAGTGTATCTCAACTAACCATCAAAAGACAAATGTTGTAATAATTTTTGTTTTTGTTGCTCTTCGACTGCTAACAGAACAACGATAAAAAGCAACATCAAGGATATGCTGTCGTATATATGTATATGTATATAAATGTTTATAAAAATTGACTCATATGGGCTGATATGTAGGTGTACTACTGCCACTACAAACACATATTCAAACATGTATTAATACTTGTACAATATCCTTGTCTAACATCATGTTTGTTTAGCTTTTGTTTAGTTAAACCGTTAATGAATGGATAAATGAAAGGATATGAACAGTGTATATTTTTTCTTTCTTTCTGTGGTATTTGTGTATAAAGTGATATATTGACATTTAACATACAAACATACTCATATATGTACAAATATAGACACACAAACATACATACATATGTTGCACTTTTATTATTTTCTTTAACATTTTAATTGTTAGTTTCTCTTCATGTTTGTTTGTTTGTTTGGAAATAGAAATTGTTGAAGAATGTAAGCAAATAATACAAATAAATACATAGTAGTATTCAAACAAAATGTTGATATAATCATAATATTTTCTTTTTTGTGTTTTTGTAGTTTACTTGTGCATTTGAATGTGCAATTATTCTTGTGGACAATTACAATATTTGCTTAGCCCAAAAAGAAAAAACAGTTAAGTCAGTCTGTCCTGTTAATAAAGAAAACAATATGGTGACATTTTGTGTTTACATGCTCTAACAATCCTTATTTTATTATTGTTGTTGTTATTATTATTATTATAAATAATTTGGTGGTATTTTGATATACACTTCATTTTAGGTCATTTTACATTTTCATTTAGTTTGTTTGCACACTGTGTCAAACCTGTAATTAAGCAAAAGGAAAAAGGACATGTCATCAAGTAACAACGGAATGTGTGTGACACACTAAATACTTGTAATTGACACACGCTCTTATAAAATTATATTATTTTACTTGCAATTATTAAACTATTAGACAAGTTTATTAAACATAATTAACTTAAACAAATGATCTTTATACAATTACACTTTCCACTACACATGTTAAACTTTGTTGAAACATGTTTTTTTAGGTTTATTTCCTGTTTATGTCTTATTTAAGGAGTTGATGAAAGGAAATTGAACATAATTCGTATTTAAATGTTTTAAACTATATAATTATAAGGTGTTATTTATTGACAGAAAATACAATCATGTTATAATAGAAGAAAAACCAAAAAGTTTTAAATAGTTTTTTTTTATAAGAATATTTTAGTTTTTGAATCTATTAGCAAAATATTAAAATAATAATTTTCCTTTTTTATTTTTCAGTTTGGGCATTGGTAGAGCTCACTTTGAAAAGCAACCGCCCAGCAATTTGAGAAAATCGAATTTTTTTCATTTTGTTATTGCTCTCTATGATCGTGCTGGACAACCCATTGAAATCGAAAGGACTGCATTTATAGGATTTATTGAAAAAGATTCTGAATCAGATTCTACGAAAACTAATAATGGAATACAATATCGGTTACAATTACTCTATGCAAATGGTAAGTAGTATATTATTGAAAAAAACTTTAATGTACAGCTTCTTCTACTTCTGTTCGTATTAATTTCCAGTTCTGTTCAAGTTCAGTTCTAGTTCTGTTTTAGTTCTGTTCTAGTTCTGTTCTAGTTCTGTTGTAGTTCTGTTGTAGTTCTCTTCTAGTTCTGTTCTAGTTCTGTTCTAGATCTGTTCTGTTCTAGTTCTGTTCTGTTCTGTTCTAGTTCTGTTCTAGTTCTGTTCTAGTTCTGTTCTAGTTCTGTTCTGTTCTAGTTCTGTTCTAGTTCTGTTCTAGTTCT
>NC_060954.1:669784-704617 GCF_022045245.1 Lucilia cuprina | reverse complement strand
AGAACTGAACTAGAACTGAACTAGAACTGAACTAGAACTGAACTAGAACTGAACTAGAACTGAACTAGAACTGAACTAGAACTAAACTAGAACTGAACTAGAACTAACTAAACTAGAATTGCAATAACTTGTAAAACTAGACTTATGTGCACCTTTATAGAATTACACACTCATGTGGATAAATAGAGAACGCTTGTGGAAAATGATTTTAACAAATGTATTTATATATAAAAACTCTGCTATTTTTATTTACTTAATTGTTCTTAAAGAAAAAAACTTAACGTACTATGTACAATTTAATTTGCGATTCGCTGACTTTTCGGTTTTTTTGGAAATGGTTTATGGTTGAGTTTTTAAGACCTAAAACAATTGAATATACTAGAATGAAAAAAAACAAAACTATATATCGTCAACTAAAATGTAAAATAACGGAAATTGAGTTTAATATACTAATGTTTATTTTAATTTTAGTTTAAAATCTTATTTGTTTTAAATTTTTTATTAACAACTAATTTAGTTTTATTCACAAATATTGTATGGGTTTTGCAAATAACATTTTTAGCCTTTCACTTTAAATTTTTTTTTTTTTGGCATAAAATTTTGTATGCGTATCTGAACCAGTATGGATAAATAAAATATTATACACAATAAAGTTAACGATCCTTTTCCATATTATTTTATTTTTTTTCTGGGTTATACAATCTTTTGGTTTCTGCAGTATTTACAACATTTTGAACTGAATTTTAAAATGTGTAAGAGAAATATACAAACAAACAAACAGTTGTATATGTAGATGTATGGATATCTGCTTGTAATTGTGTATTGTAAGGTAATAACTTTTTTCTGAGTGGTTTTTATTGTCTGAATTTCTGTGCATGTGTGAACATAAATAAAAATGATACACATAATAATATCCTGGCTTTTTATTGTTGTTGCTGCCTTTCATACAGTTGGGCTACCATTGTTGCTGTTACTGATGCTATCAAATTTTTCTCATAAATCACGGTCATTATATTTGCATTCGATTTATTTACCTATCGACCTTGTCAATTAGTCAAATAATATAAAAAAAATCACACACACGTATAAACAAGGTAAAGTATATATAAAAATACTTGATATAGTACTTCAAAAGGAGTTTCCATAACATGACCATTAATTCGACAAATATTTATTTTCATAGCGTTTCGTTAAGATGTCTTCTAAGTCAATTTTAACGGGATACTTAAGCTTTGTTTCAAGAACGAGGACATTGATCAAGATCCATTTCTTAAAATCTCCTTTACAAAAGATCTGTTTAAATTTCATACTTCCAAATATGAAAGAGTATTATTCAAAATTCCATATTATTGAATATACAAAGATGTTGGTCACATTTTCATATGCATACAAGTTGTGTGCACCAACCAATAAAGAGTGGAACATTGCCTTCCACATTTGCGAGATTGGTTACGTCCAAATAAAAACTTTTTATAAAGTTCGATATCTTTTACAATATAAATTACATTTTATTACATTTCACATGTATATAATTCAGCAATAATTTAACAAATATTCATGGTGCTAAAGTATAAAAACTACTACTCTACTACTACACCTAAAGAATATCTTCGTTCAACACAGGTAACTAGCAACAACAAGTACTTGTGGCTACACAAATTTACAAGTGATTATTCCTATAACAAAAGAAGCGAATGAAATGAGAATAGCAGAAGAAAATAAAGGAAAATAAAAGGCAATTCTCAACAATTATAAAATAAAAATCACTTGTAAGAAAATTTAACATTGGATTTAAAGTTAAAGTTTTTGAAAGTTTAAGTTACACAAACAACTAAACAAAAATAAAGGCAATTACAAGGAAAAAGACAACAATTACTATGAGTTGAATTCAAATACAAAACAAAAAAAAAAAAAAAAATAAGAACAACAATTGTAATAATAAAAGTTAAAGGTAGGAATGAGTATGATTTAAATAAAACATAAACACCAGTAGCAACAACAACAACAGCAGCAGGAGCAACTGAACTTCTCATATATACACACACAACTACACAGGCGGAAACGGAAACGGAAAAAGTCAATACATGTTTACTTTTTTCAAACCATTTTTTACACAATTTCTCTTTTACTCTCAGAACAGTGTTTTTTTTCACTTATTTGTTACATTTTATTTGTAATTTTTTTTTTTAAATTATTTCAAACAAATATATATATATGAAATATTATTTATTGTTATGCTTTAAAATTTTAACTCCTTCTTCACCTTAATAATTTGCCATTAACACTTTGTTGACGGCCATTTTGTGTGGCCGTCGCTGTTTGTGAAAATCCCGCGGTCATTTTTACGTAGTGTATTTCTTCGTTATTGTCACTTTTCTTATTTGTATTGGCGTTTCTTAATAAAAACATCTCACTTGATATACATCTCTATTTACACTAATAAGATGCTTAAAGCTTCTCGGAAAACAAACACAAATATGTTGAAATAAGAAAAATCCCCCCAAAAAAAAAAAAATATCTCAATGAACTTGAAAAGCAACCCTCTTTTATGGTATATTTCTCCTCTAGCCCTTATCCTTTAGCATTCAAACATTTACTCAGCATTAAAATGTTAAGAAAAATACATTCAAAATACGCACAAAAATAATACATGAAATACTCGTTAACCCCCGCCTCCCTACCAAAAAGAAAAGCGAAAAGTCGTAAATGCTATTTATCCTGTTTACTGTACAAGCACGCACTTGTAGGCAGTTTTTGGGGGATGTTAAAAAAGAAGCTTTTTTGTTTGTATTATTTCTAAATCATCACTCTATAGTTGGGGAAAACAGTTACTATAGTTTGTCGTAAGGTTTGTTACACAGAGAAAATATACCCATAATGTTATAGGAACTGAAATTTATGCAGGGACCCATTTAAATCACAGCTATATGGATCGCAGGCTTATTAATAACGAAAAACATTTGAAAGTTATTAGATCTGTTAAGTATGAATTGGAATTCTTAATTTAGTCATAGCTATTAATCGGAAACTATTTAATTTATTTAGAATTAATATTAAGTTAATTCTGAAGCAACCAGATTTATTCAATGATATTAAACAATAAAAAATTTGTTTAATTATTATATATGTTGCAGCATTAACTGGAATTTTTAATATTATTTAACTTTTAAATTATATTTAGGCTAATTTATTCTAAATGGAATTTCGGCGAGTTTTTCATTAATTATATCACGGGTTATGAGTGCTCCGATAGACTATGTAGTTTGTAGCAGGTTAGTATATTAGTCTGGTTCGTTAGTTAGTTCTATTCCCAGACTCTGACCTGCTGCACTAAAACGTCGGTATAATCATAGTAAAAATAAAAGAAAATTTACAAAAGCTTAAATATTTTTATAATTTGCTTAACCAGAATTAGATCCCAGTAGACTCTGGGATCTAATAGGATCTGGGATCCTCTCTGGTCCGCTGAACTACAACGAGATTATGATAATCCTAACCATATAACATTGTAATAAAATTTGTGATTGTATTGTAATGTAGAAATAAGTTTTCGGAATTAAATTAACATCTCCACAAAGTAATCAATATATTCAGACATAATTTCTTAAAATCCGATGTTATAACATTAACAACCGATTCCCAAAATGCATCTAATAAAAGTCACAACAACATTTAAACTGTTCATCAAATTCGACCATTACCAGGACACGTTATTATTTACCTTCTACATCTTTTGGTTGCCATTGTTGTAGTTGTTGTTTTTGGGATACAAAGTTAATAAACAAAACATTTCTTATGATAAAAAGTAACATTTACAATTTCTTCCCCCAAAATTTCAAGGATTGTATATTTTGAGTGAAATAATTATATGTGTTTGTTTGTTTTTAAAAAGAAACAATAGAACTCAAAATTTGAGCTCTTATTTGAAGGACTTTTTTCTGTTTTGGTACTTTTTGGGAGTAATATAAAAATAAAGAGAAAAGTTTTAAAGTTTGTTTTTTTATTTTGGGTAATTTTTATGTGGTGTTGACATGCTATGTAAGGACCCTTAGGCCTAATTTGATGGCGGTGTAAGTAACACTCTTAAAATTGAAAACTTTATAGACAAAAGCTAAAAATAAACAAAGGACTCTTGATTGTGAATGAATGTAATGTTTTTTTTTTTGAGATAATTTGATTAACATTAAAGTCTTCAAAGAGAGAAAGTTAGGTGAGAGGCTGCCAAAGATGTTTAGTTGAAAGGAAATATAATAAATATGCGTAGTATATGTTTATGATCAATTAGAGAAACAAAGGAAGCTTTAAATCAGTGGTCAGCATTCGTATACTCTAGGAGTCCAGAGAAATCTATTTTTTTTCTAGTAAACAATGCAAAATTAAAAAAAAAGGAAAAGACAATTCAAAATAATCAAAGACTTTAAAAGATTGAATACTAAAAAATACTCCTCCGTTAGGTTAGTGTTCTAGTCTGGAAGACCGGAGGTGATGGATTCAATTCCTACTTAAGCCACTGGTTATGAAGCTCATAACGGGCCCAATAGAGACCCATAAATATTTCTTCGGATTTACTGTATGTATATTTCCCAAAGGACTGGTCCAAAACTAATCCAAATATATGTTGAAAAATTAACATTGTGATGTCCAAGGTGAGGATAATGTAACCTATCAATGCATTACTGAGGAGTAATCCCATCCAAACATATTCCTTTGCTAGAATTATGGGAGTACATGATCCACAACATGGTCCTATGTAATGCAGGAGGTGGACTATGTTATTTCCAAAAAATCAATATGACCCATGCTAATACTACTAAACGGATCGTATGCTAAAATAAGGTTTACCGGAAAGTAGTAAAACGTCCTGATCTTTTAATTTAATAATTTTAATAAAAGTTTGATCACAAATTGGTTTCAAATTTCAAGTTTTTGCAAATATTGTAATAATATTTGTTAATTAAAGTTTTATCAAAAACTAAAAAAACTAAAGTTTATACCACTATAGATGGTATAAATGAAATTCCTTAAATGTTTTTCATTTTTAAGTTTGCTATAAAGATAAATTTTTCTCAAACCAAACACTCAGTTTTACACACATTATAAAAATAACATTTATCAGCTTTTTGTTAAAAACACAATATGTATGAACAACACTATTTTACACAAAGATCTTAAATCATTTAAACCACTTTGTTTCCCCTACACCTTATTAAACAAAAAATTTGTTCATGATTATAACTTTTGTACATACTTGCTTTGATCGACGACAGGTTGCATCCAGGCTCTGGCACCCAAGGGCTCTTCTTTTAGCGAGGTCATGGGTCCGCGTGGTTGATTCATATCCGCCGCTGTAGGTGGCAGACCAAACATTAGGCCGCCAGCCGTGCGAGGAGCGGCGGTGGGATATAGTTTGCGACCCCATTCTAAATCGAGTGTGGGCCAGGGTGAAGCCGAGCTAAAACCCGGCACAGCTTCGTCGGAACGCAGTTTGAAGCCGTTTATTTAACCACAAATAGAAAAAAATTTAATCAAAACTTTTTTTAAGCCTTAATTAAGCTTAAATAACTCAAGTTAAAAGCACTAATTAATGATTATTTCTCACACAAATATTTTGTTTTTGTTCAATTGCACAAATTATTTTCCTTAATAGATCGTTTAACAACACTTTTATTTGTGCTTTATAAATGGTTTTGTTATTTTGTTTATTTTTTTTAATAATTATTTGTTTACACACTTTAGTTTATGGTATTTTTTTATTGACAGTCTTGTGGGTGATTATGATTATTGTATTATTATTTTATTTGTTTTCTGTTTTTTTTTATGTTAAAGTATCAATGCACCGTTGAGAATTTGGGATTTTAAAAACAAGTTGTTTTGGTTGCTGTGTTGTAGTAAGAGTAAAACAATTTTAAGCGCGATCTACCGTCCCGAGTGACAGTTAAACCCCAACTGAATCCCGCAATGTAATAATATGAAACGACGACAATCTTATGACTCTAGGTTCAATCACAAGCGCACTCTATAGTCAACGGACACAATTCAACAAACAACCACGCAAAGCATCGCAACACGGCACAGAACAGCACAGCACAATACAACACAGCCACTGCTCAAATGTGTAGAAGACAGACACAACAGGCAGTCTCACAGCAATGACAACGACTACTACTGCTACAACTACCACTACTACTACTGCTGCTGCTCATAGAGCTCTTTGTTGTATTGTGTGAGTATGTGTGGTTGTTCGTTCGTTGCATGAACGGAAACGAAACGGAACTGAACTTGTTTCAACAAATATACACACAGCCATACATCTATGGTAGACAGCAAACATACACACGCACCACCTTTATGCAACCAACAAACGCACATAGAACAAGAAATTTACTTGCAACATTGCCTATCCACCTTCTGTTTGGAGTGCGTGTGTGTGAGTCAGTTTGTTGGTCTGTCCACTGCTTTAGCTTTTGTCTGTCTAGAGATTTGAAAAGCAGCAGCATTATCGACTGCATTGGTATGTTCAGCCAGCCATATGGAATTCTAACTAACCTATCAACATGCAACCAAGTGTCTAGGAAATTCTCCTAAGGTGGCTTTCTTTGTTGAGATCACTAACAAAAGAACGCGCACCGCAACAAACCGACCCAACCCAGAGGTAGCTATGAAAAATAGGTGATGTAGAGAATCCACAGAGATATGCGCGCTACGTTTTTGGACAAGAGGCAGGCTACTTTTTGTGTCTTCTTTTCTTCTAGCAAAATTGTTAAGAGAGCCAAGAAGAGCTGTCACCGACGCATCAGCAATAACAAAAACAAAAAAAAAACAACAACCACCACTACCACAATCTAAACAACAATAACAACAAGAGCAAGAATTGCCTCTTGTGCAACAACAGTAATAACTTGTGGGACTTGCCCTACTCACTTTCAGTCTAGTGACAGGCAAGTCTCTTAAGCAGAACAAAGAAAGAAAATAACAATTGTTGTTGTCTTTTTGTTTTCTTTGCTCAGTTTGTAAACCAAAATGCTAAAGTGTGAGAGAGATAAAAGATTTATTGCCACAACTAAATATGGGAAATAAGGAATGCTATAAAAAATGAAACAAATCCCGTTTATATGACAAACAAGTGCATGTGATTTTCTTAATTTGTCCACTAAGTTGACCCATTTTTTATAGAAAATTATTTTTTTTTAATTTAAATTGTTTTTTTTTTTTGTTTTAACCAAAAACCTCTATTGTTTTATTTAACATTCCCTTAGGAGAAATGTTTGTGTGTGTATGATAATTCAACCTCAAACTCTCGTGTGTGATTGGCAGTAGCTCAAATCTCTAGTGATTGGCTGCTACTTTCCAGTCACTAGAGACATGCGCCTTTGCAACCACCATTATTAGTGAAGAAACAAATGGTTATTGAAACACTGCTAAATCAAGTCGATAAGGCAGTCGTAGAGAACTGTTTTTCATAATTTAATTAAATGTGTTTTGCTGGGAATGTAATGGAATTTATTCTTTTCTTTTGTTGTTTTTGTAACTATACAAATTTGTCTCATAAATTTTTTATATCATTGATTCTTTCATTCCCATTGGCTAATGCTATCACGAGTACTAAATATATTTACAATTTATTTTATTAGTAGATGTTTCATATTTTTATTTACACAAATCTATTATTTATTCCCTTGTAATATTTATTAGTGATTTCATTTGTATTTAGGTGCCTAGAACTCAGACATTTCTAAGCAGTCGTGTGTTACAGAGGTCACCTTAAAGGACCAAAGTTTATTTTCTTTTCATTTTAGAAAATGTAAGAAATTGTTGTTGCTATGTCGATATTTACTTAACATATGTATGTAGTTAGGGAGGAGCTTAAATTTAGTATATTATTTACTTTTCTTATATACTTTTATATACATATGTATACATTTGCAGATGTTTGGGAGTTTTAGTTCACAATCACTTTTAAATGGAACTTGTTATTTGAAGCCATCAACTAATTACATTTTGTTTCTTTTATTTCTAGAGGTTACAGTGTTGGTCTTTGTAAATAAAAACTATAAAGGTTGTTACGCGATATAACAAATCTGTGGTATCAAGGAAAAAAGTGCATAGAAAACATATGTAAATATTAAAAGTGTGGAAAAACTTTTTTACTTCTAGTTTGAAGAGCATTCAACCCATACAACACTTACAAAATACAATACCCATTAAATATTTTTGTTGCTATTTGCCGAAAGTACGTACGATAGGGGCCAAATATTAAGATCTATGTTTTGGTATAGGTAATGAACATATCGGTTTCACTACAATGTCTATTGATTACGTGACGTATTAATTAAAAGACAAGGGATCTCAAAAATTACCATATACACAGATTTGAACAAGATCTTATTTTCAAATACTTTGTTAAAATCGAATTATAGATTCAATTGTGTCTCTTTACACAGATCAAAAACTTCAATCATTGGAATAGCAGTGATATTGCTTTATAAGCAATCATTAACTGGTTCGAAATTAGTTTATTGCAACATTTTAATTTAAACAAATGTTGACCTCCCCAGCAAAAAAAGAACTTCCAAAGAAGCGAAAAAGAGGTAGAATTTACCCGATAGAAGTACAAAAAAGACCAGATGAAGAGATGAGTTGAACACAGGCTTGTCATAGGAGCGGTGTTCTTTTTATTTGATTCTAATTTCACTACATTTGAAGCCTTTCTTAGGAAGTAATTTTGATGTTATTTTTTTTTTGGAAGTTATTAGGAAGTATAGAATACAACTAATTTTATTCAAATAATATTTATCAATCAACTGCAAAATGAAATGGGTTTAACAAAAAAAAAATTCAGTAAAAAAATATACCTTAAATTTTAAACAAAATTGGATTCTTTTCGCTTCTTTGGAAGTCATAAACACCACTTCCATAGAAGGTAAACAAATTTACTTAGTGCTACTTTTGCAGTGGTGATAAATGTTATTCTTTTGGAAATACTTCGTTTATTTTTTGCTGGGTCTTACGCTACATTCTAAATTTCTTCTACATGTTTCATACATGTATTTCAAAACCACATTTCATTTCCTACGATTTACCCGTTTTCTTTTATAAGATAAAACAAAGTTTTTACAGAAAACGTACTAATAGCTGTGATATCTTTTTTTTGGAATTTCTAAATTATTGTAATTATTAAAGTCGTTAGAACATCATCAACACCATATCGGCAGGATTTAGTAAGCAAGCATGTAAATTAAAATCATACATTCGTACTGTTATCCAGCCTAAACTGTTGGATTGTGTTTGCGGTTTTCTTGTGTTCATCTTGTTTTAGTAACAATCAAACATCTATTCTAAGAGAAAAAAAGTGTTAACCAGAATATGACCTGCCGTTTTCATGACCCCTTTGGTTTCTCATACTCCTTTTTGTTGTTTTCTAATTGTAGGGGTGTGTTAATCCCATTAGGGAATTTTAACGCTACAAACAACACAAAACCGCATACAGTCAAGTCAGTCAGTCATTTAGTCAACTCATTTCATTGCTGTTTACAAAGTTTGTAGCGAGAAAGAAAAAAAAGAACAAATTTAAAATTTTATACCCTTTTACTCACTCACTTTTATAATTCAACTACTGGCTTTTTTGTCCTTTTTTTGTGTACTGTCTCTAAAAGGAGGTTGGCAGCATGTACTCCTTGCTGTTGGGTGTGATTTTCTGCTTAAAACCACAAATTTTTAATACCATCTTATGAGTATTTGAATTTCATTGTAATTGACTTTAGTTTAACTATTTGAGAATTTCTTTGTAAAATGTGCGAATAATAGAGTTGTTTTCATGTAATTTTTCTTTCTTTTATGATTATTTTTTGTTTTAAAAAAATCCTTATTAATCCTAAAAATTATAAATATTTGGAAAATACTGTACTTTATATACATACATAAAAAAATTTGCATATACACCAACTAACTCATTCAACAATTAAACATGTTGATTGAAATAATAAATACTTTTTTTTATTATTGATAAAGAAAATGTTAGAAATGTGTTAACTAAAATCGAAGTAGAACTGACTTAGAGCTGAAGTACAACTAAACTAGAATTGAATTTGAACCTAGCTAGAACTAAACTAGTACTAAAATAGAACTGAACTGAACTAGAACTGAACTAGAACTGAACTAGAACTGAACTAGACTATTTAGAACTATTACTAAGGTCTTAGTCAGATAATGACAAAAGTTCTATATCTAGGACAATTTTGAATGTAATTTTTCTTCAAATTCAATTGCTGTGATACATTTGGCTGATACTTAGATGATCACAAATATTTAAAGTATTGAAATTATTTCAAACCAAATTCTTAAGTGCTCTTAATTGAAATGAAATTTTCATAACCATAATTTGATTGAAGTATTTACAAATTGTTCATAAATTTCAAACAGGCGTAAAAAACACATGTCATTAATTTTTTCCTAAACGGCGGAAATAATTTGAATGCAAATTCTTCTATTTGAGGGAGTGCATTTAAATATGTGGTGAAAAGAAACATGTTCTTAAATTAATTAACCCTTGAAAATCAAATATTGAAATTGAATACTTAAAAAAAAGTAGAAATGTATACATGTGTTAAAGAAAATTTTAAAATATGAAACTAAAAATTTAACTATTTAGGAAAAAGGGTTGTATTATGAAAGATAAATGTGATGAATGTGTGATATGAAAAGAAATAAAGAATTGTAAAATTTTCATAGAATTTATTTCGAATCAACTGTCTATGTTGTAAATCCATTTATTTATTTTATTGTACTTGTAACTATAATTTTATATATAATATTTGTATTTGTATTCCTTATTTAGTTAGTATGTATAAAGTTTTATTAAGTAGTGCTTTGAGTTGTTGTGTTTGTTATTTACCATACGAGTAATACATTGTTTAAATATTGTTAGCAGCGGGCATCTATATGAACAAAGTCAACATAATGGTAAACTTAACCCACCATTACAATATGTACATACATATCTACATATACATATGTATGTATGTATGTAATTTGTTTTTTTAGATATTTCTGGGTTATAATCTTAGCGGGTAGTTTTAGTTACAGGTCCATTATGATATTTTTGTTGTTATTATGTTTGTCTTTAAACGTATGTAGAAAGTAAACAAAAGGTTAAAACCTCGAAAAAGTACACTCTGGGGGCAAGTTGCTTTCTTGTGTTATTGCAAATGTTTCACAAGACTTTAACCCAAACAAATACATACAACAATAGCAAAAAACTTGCTTAGATTGGCAACTTTTTGAAATTAAGAAACGACATCTAACGACTCACTAACTGACTGACTGAATGACAACTTATGTTCACAGCAAATATAATTCCAACAAACATTTAAACAAAGTACCAACAATAAAAACTTATAACTGCAAAAATATCAACTGAAAACGACTTTAAGAATTACATGACAAAACAACTCTACCTCTTTATACTGATATAAATAAGAAGATGAAAAAATAGTCTCAGATAATAAAATAAAATATTCAAATTGTGTGTTGATAAGATTAGAAATTAGTTCTTTAAGAAAGAGTTTAATTTTATGTTTATGAACACTTTATTATCTGCACACATGTATGTACACAAAGAGAAAAAGAAATATACACACATGGTTTTAAATTGGCGTCAAAGTGTTTATAATGTTTGAAAAATATCCGTTGTCAAAGTATATATTACATACTTACGACAACACTATGTAATGTTGACAACGCATCATTGTCAACATTGCAACAATTCGTTGTCCTTATCTAAATTTTATACACATCTGTTGTCTAAATGTTAACAAACGTGGTAAGCTCTCTATTGACAACGGATTTTTTGTAAAAACTTTGAATGGTTATAAACACTTTGTTGTCAATTTGTTACCACGCATGTATATTTCCTTTTCCCACCGTCTACGTATGACTCAAGATTGCAGAACATAATTTACGTATAAACTTGTTCCAAATCCCTATTAGAACCTTTTCAGAGCCCCTTTAAACCCACTATTAAAGTTAACCAACGTGTCCGCGTCTGTCCACTGTCTAACCAAAGTGTCTGCCAGTCCACAATGAATTTAAACGCATCGGTTCTTCAACTAGAAATACAAATATTTCTTTCGATATCGAGATTACATATATGAAAAAATACTCGCAGGCCGCTATAGAGGCCAGGGTTGCGCTCTTTCACAAGAGAAATGCTGGTCGCAAAAATGTTCCGAAAGTCAATGTGGGACATAGTTACTTAGAATTTTCAAATCTGTATTTCTGACAGATGGGATATCTGAATAACTTACTTTCTTTCCGATTACTTTTTATTTAGAAAATTGGTTTATATAATATTCAATCATAAATTGGAAAATATTTAACTAATTTACTAAATATTTAAAAAAATTTAAGAAATATGTTCAAAGTATTTTAACCCTGAATTTATGATTTATTTCTACCTTTTTAAGTCGATTTACAAAATTTTATTTAAATATTTTTATAATTCTCACTTCACACATTTTCTATGGTCTACCATGACAAATTCATGTAGAAAAAGAGAATACAGTATATTAATTATTAAAAAATAAAAAAAATATAATTGTGATAAAGTTAAAAAATGAATAAAATTATGAAGAAAAAAAAACACACAGAATCCCTTAAACCAAAAGCACTAGTATATGTTTGTATTTGTACAATAAATAACATTGTTTTCAAAACAAACAAAAAAATATACAACTGAATTTTAATTTCTTGCACGTAAAAAAAGGACGAAAATCATAAACTTTGTATAGAAATAATTTCTATCGAAATTAAAATTTATGTGAGCGTTGAAATCTGAATTTTTATTTGCCGTTTATAAAAAAGGAAATAACTAAAAAAATTTACATTTTTATTACTCACTCACACAGTTACAGTCACAATCGTAAAGGACTCAAATCAAACTGCATGCATGTTAGACGAATCTTCTTCTATTCCATGTAGATTTTATAAGTCTGAGCTCAGGGACTTAAAGGGAGGAGTTTGAGTAATTAAGACGTTCGCGCCCATTGTCAGCTATGTAGTATGTATGTATGCATATCCTGAAAGCAAAGGAAACATGAACAAAATAAACATATTGTAACAAATTTGTTTCTTTTTTTTAGATATTTATTAGAGTGTACTTGAGAAGAACGTTGGCAATACACATCCTGCAGTAGTTAGTAGGTATGTATGTCCAATAAATATAAAAGTAAAAAACCCATCAAATATTTATGAATAAATTTTCATTTTGTAAATAACACAAAACAAAACAGATGAAGAGAACAGAAACCAAAAAAAAAAACATAAACACAAATACTAATAATAAGACAGGACATATTCAAGATTTTTATAGCTGCTGTTCATCAAACCTAACCAGCAGTCAACTACTCCAACAGTTTTCGCTTATAAAATATGTAAAGCGTGTGTAACTGACATTAATTGTACCCCAAGGATTTCTTCAAAGAGGAAACCAAAGCAACAAAAACATAAAGTTCAAATATACAAATTAAAAGAAAACATAGAACCTATTTTAAAACATTCATTCATCTATAATACAGCATCTATTTTAGACAGCAACATTCATACATACATGTGTATATTTGTGATATGCAAATGTCCATAATCTGAAATTCCTAACTTGCAACTTAACTTATAACCCAGCTGTCCCTAGACATTGTCACAATTAATAAAATATGCATAAGTAGATTTTTAAGAGTTTCTCTTTTTCTCTCTTTCTCTATATCTCTATATCTCTCTACCTTAGTCTAACACACAACTCTTCATTATAATGTGCTGTGATGTGCTGTGCTGATTAAAATAAGCTAAATTTTAGTAAAGACAACTGACTATCACAGCTACTCATATACACATTTATAATCATATACATATACATACACATATAGCTTTTATATTTTTGTCATAAAAGACGAAATAAACATTGAAACACCCACTAAAATTTTTAAAATTTTGATTCCCTAGTGTTTAGTGTGCAGCGGCATTCAAATAATTCCAGGGAACTCTTTCTTGTTAACCCCTTGTCTAATTATAATTAATACGTGCGAAACAGATGATTAAAGGAATTTTTTTTATTACAAATTAAAAATATGTACATTTATGTGTTTTGTGAAACGATTTTATTCTTTTAAAGTTTTACTTTGAAGTGGAATAAAGAAAAAAATTATTCATTCGTAATATTGGCATCGATCACAAAGAGAACATGGCTCATGTACTTTTTTCAAAAAGTACTTTTTTAGGATATGTGCTATAGATTTACTTGTTTAAAGGTCTTTTAGGTATATTTTTGGTAGACGTTAAAAACGTCTTAGAATAATGTAACGAAGGGTGGAACTACAAAGATCCTATCGTATAACCCTGACGAGGGCAGGAAGAGAATCCTCCTCAAGTGGGAGGTTAATATAATGATATGTATTTGGAGTGACCACACAGGATTACGGGGACAACTATACAAAATTGGATGTGTGGATTCAGGCTTTCTTCGAAAAAAGATCCAAATATCTTGGAATTGATATTATTCGGGATATATATCATCCCTTAAGAGCACTGATTCTATCCAAAAAACTAAGTTTTTCAACATCGAAGGATGATATGTACATTGAAAACTATATAAGAGTTTTGTTTTTACCAACACCACAGACAAGATGGAGTCCTTGGTGTGGCCGCGAATAATTTATATTTTGAACTTCCAAATCAGTCACCGAATTATGAAAAACACTTTTGGACCAGCAGAAGCCAAAAAAAATTAAATAACCAACAAAAGAAAATGGCGGCAAAATTGGCCTAACAAATTTTTAGATTATGTTAAAGATAAGATGCTAACCTTTTATTTATTGTATTTAAAAAATCTTAAGTAAATAAATGACATTTGTCAATGACTTTGCATATTATCAATGCATACTACTGTTTTTTCCAACTAAAAACATACATATTTATAACAATTGAAAATTTATGATGTTTATAAAATGTTTATGATTTTAGTTATTGTTTATTTCTATTATTAACAAATACATATTTTCATATTTAATATTTTGTTTTTTTCCTATAAATTTTACATGGTGGTCTGTATTGTTTAAATATTTACAAAATGTATGATTAAGCATAATTTAAACAAATCATAATAAACGATCAATCAATCAATCAAATAAACGGAAAGTTTTAAGTTTGACAATAATAACAATGAGAACAATTGATTTAATATGTATGTACATATGACTACAATTTATGGAAAATAATTGTAAATATTTTTCATTGCAATTAGGTAGAAAAAATGAAAATGTGTGAATAAGGTTAAACTTGTGAAAAATTTATGGACTTTATGGTTAGTTTAGGAATTATTTTAACCTTAAACTTTCTATAATCGTCTACAAAAATTGCACCTTGAACCATACAAGAGTTTGTCACACATAACGCTCGGTTAAAGGAAGGTTAAATATATATTTTAATTAACTAGGGCTTTTTACGCATTAGCTTTAACAGATTATCAAGACAGAAACTTAAAACTAATTTAGTTTAGGAAATAGCTTAACCTTCCTACACCCGCACTACAAACTGAAACTTTTACACCCACTTCTTGCACAGAGGAAAAAACCGGTAGAAAAGTAGAGAAATTGATACAATCCGTTATCAAAAGTGAATACGTTTGGTAAGATTTAGACAAAGAATGTTCATACAATTTAAATAGCACCCAGTTATCATTTTTGACAATCAAGGTAGTAAATTTAACAACGCATTCTTTTCATTGCAAGAACAGATTGTTGTCATATCGATTACGATTCATATTATATCGGCAATGCATCGTTGTGATTTCAACAACGTTGTTAAATAAATAAAACATTATTTTTTGTTGATTTAATAACGTCGTGTATTTTTTTATAACGTACACCACTATGTTTGTAACACAAAAAAAATTGGTCCTACTCCCACCTAAAAGTATACCAATCAGCTCTGTGTGTCCATGTAAACCTTGTCCGCATGCTACAGATCGCAGTTTTCAAATAATTTGATTATACTTGTTATATTTTTGATGTTGATTTAAAAACTGTCCGTAGATACTTTGACAACGGATGTTATTGAAGAATTATAAACACTTTGATCTCAATTTAGTACTAAGCGTGTACAACTTTAAATTCTTTTTTCCCTCTGTGAGAGCTAATCTAATCTAGAAAACCAACGCCAAAAAGTTTAAAAAACACTTGGGCTTTAATAATTAAATCACTTCAGCGTCTGAAGTACTTTTGCTTGGAGTCTAAACTTTAGACACTGATTTTAACAGACTTTCGAAAAAAAATATTGCGTGAGAAATAATATAAAAAATCCTTTTCCAACAATGGCACTTGATCAAGTAACAAGTATTTCTCTTTGACATTCTATTATCTTTAAAATTTGTTAAAAAAATGTAAACAGATTTCCTTGAACATATTTGGAAACATTATGCTATCAGCGTTTTTGATGGTTGGTTAGACCGTTTTGGAAAACCATAAGTAATCAGAATAAAAGTTCTTAAACTACCCCTACATTATGAAGCTACCATAGTTTATTTGCAATACAAGTTGAAATCTAAAGTATTCTTTTGTATTTGAAGTAGAGGTAAGTAAATAAATAAATACTTTAAAGCGACGCATTTAGTTGCAAGTGGCCGCCACTTGAACACTTGTTGTAGCCTTTAGTATTGTTGTAGCTGGTGAGTTGGTTGCTGGTCACGTGTTTGTATTTAGCTTACCAATTTTCAATTGTTTACATAAACGTTTTTTCCCATTTATTTATTTTTTTTTTTGTTTTGTTCATTTCTGGGCAGATTTTAAAAATAAATTTAATTTAATTATCCACAACACGTGCTTAACCAAATGCAATGATTTCTTTTTATGTTTTCTTTTTCGTTGTGCTAAAGTGTTGTTGTTGATGATTTGTTGCAAAATAATCCAACAAATGCGTTCTCGTTATTGAACATTTGCTCCTTTTTATTGTACAAGACACAAACGTGAAACGTTTAGAAAATTTAACACATTCCCATATATTGACGATCATACAAAAGGAGATAGACAGACAGGCAGTTGTACGTACGGACAGACAGTCAGTCAAAAATATGTATTTATTTAAAAAAAAATTATTTATTTTATAACGAAATAAAAACAATAATAATAACAACAACAGCTACTGAGAAAACATACAAATTAAACTTAAAAGTTGAGGAAGGAAGAGGTTGTGGCAATCAGTAGCACAATCACGTTTTACTTTTAGAATTATGCTGGTGGCATATAATTTTTTGTGGTCATTTCATATTGAATGCCAAAAAAAGAAAAATTAACGCTTTGTACAACATGTTGCAATACTTATTGTTGTTAAATTGTTTTCTTACTTCACTGTGTGTTTTTTGTTTCACATACAACTTTTTAACAAGTTTTTGTTTAACAACCGAAACCGATAAACTTGTAAACACCTTTGGCAGAGAGTTTTTTTTATTATTTTCTTTTTTAATGTTTTTATGCGCGTGTGTTTTTTTTTTTCGTTGCCCCTTTTTTGTCATGATTTTTCAATTTTCATCATATTTTGTTTTTTTTTAACGATTATGCAAGCTTAACTATCAATTTCTACACTGAGAAAAACATAAATTAGTTTTAAGAAGAAACAATTTCCATATTGAGCTAATATTTTCAAAATCCCTAAAACAACTTTATTATTAAAATAAATTATATTTGTTATATTTGTTATTTACAAGTTTTTTCTATTATCACTTTTTTAGCTCAGTGTATTTATTAGTTATTTGTTGAATTTGTTGTTTTAGTTGGCAGTAACACGTATAAATATTACTTATAAATCACTAATGACAACTGTCAGTTGTGAAATGTTCTCGGAAACATTTCAAACAAGTTGTTTGTCTTAAAGAAAGGCCGTCGACGTCGTCCTTAGTACCACACCACATATCCAGCCTCAACATCAGTGTATCAGTAGCAAGTTAACTATCAATTTATTATAGGGCCAACTAAAAACTAACTAAAAACGTCAATTCTGCAAGCGTCATTCATTCTCATCATCAGTTTCGCTTGTCGATGTCGTTATCGTCATCAACATTTTTTGGTTCGTATACTTTTGATTATTTTTTTTTTTTTGTTTGTTTGATTGTTTGCTTGTATAGAACCTTTATAGTAGGGATGTTGTAAACAGGTATTCTGACTTTGCACTACATGCTTAGAGATTCCAGCCAATATTGCACGCTTTTAACATTTTCAATCGATTCATGAGTTTAAAAGTATTAGTTCGTTCACTTCATTTTCAATTTAGTTTGCTTTTCATAAGTGGAATTAGCGACTCCGGACTTTTCTTGGTATCATTCGATTACAAACCCTATACTCGTTTCGTTTTGCCCGAAATGCTATCGAAATGAGAGACCTTTTTTAATTCGAACTTTGTTATAGAACGATTCTGAGTCATACTTAAACAGAGTCGAAAATTTATTAACCGGAATAATAACAAAATATACAATTGTCCAGCTCACAATCGGTGTTGTACGGTTGTATCGTAGTATATCGTATTATTTATAATTGATTTGTTTTTGTTACAAAACATTTTACTTGAATACAACGATACGACATCGATTGTGAATTGGACAAATATATTATATTCCTTTTGACATATGTTCCATTATATGATATTTAGTTGACGACAACAGAAATCTTATTTTAAAAATTGAGAAGATCCCTCCGTTCCCTATTTTTGCTCCATAACATGATTTTAAACATAATTAAGGAATTTAATGAATTTGTATTTTGAATGCATGACAAAACAGAATTATAAACAAAGTTAGTTGGCAAAACCATTAGACTTTCGGGTCTTGACCTTAACATTTTGACATTCTACATACTAATTTGGGAAACGTGTACCAGTTAGGGACAAATTAGCTAAATTTCAGAATAAGCAAATGGTATTGAAGTTTAAATTTAAAGAAATATATTTTGATGTTGGAGGCAAAAGCTCATCCCCAGACCAGTATGTTTATTGATGCAATCGAAGTGTCAAGCATCACTGACTTTTTAATACATTCGAAAAAATATTAATAGATAATATTTTGTGAAATAAATTATGTCTTATATCTACAAAAACAGATCTAAAGTTATGAATTTTGTGATCATAATGGGTGAGATCTTAGGTGAATAAGTGGCAAAGGGAAACATATCAAGTGGTAGATGTTTTGCAACATTTAAAAACAACTGCAAGTGTAGACGTCATTATGAAATAATAAATATTTATAACTTTTATGTAGATGCTTGCCACTGATCATATTAATAACTAACTAACCAACTAAGATCTACTTGTTTAGATAAGTTCGTTTTTTTTTGTTCTTCTCTCTTCAATCTTTAAATTTTCATTTGATTCCTAAACGTTTTGCAATAAAACAAGAAAAGATCATAAATTATTGTGTGATTTATTAATAAAAATAAATAAACAATATTTGTAGAAGAAACTAATATGGTGTGAAATGAAAAGAAAAGTTCTGCTAAGACTGAAGCAATACAAAGAATATATAAAAAGATTGAACAAATGTCTGTTTTATTGCGTTTTTTCAGAGAAGCTTGCAAACAAGAAAAAAACAGCAGCTTGTCTTGGCTGAAGAATGTGAATGTGTGTTTGTGGAAATGCATAGGATTCATAAGATTTGCAACGTGTGATAAGACAAATGTTTCCAAAAACAAACAATGACAAAAAAGTGGTAGAAGAAAGCAATAACACTAAAATGGTCATATATGTCTACAACAACAATATTCATCATTCACATCACCAAGTGTATAATGTAAATGACTTTATTCACTCTTTCGCCACATACTATAGATTAAAATTCTTTAACCAGTCAACTCCAAACATCCATAGTTTTTTAATTTTACTAATGTTTTCTTTTTCTGTTTCTTTTATGGAGGGGGGTTTTTTGTGTTTAAAAGTGGCGTCATGTACACTTTTCCTAATTAATTGCCTCATTTTCTGTTAACAATGTTGTGTTAATTTTAACGAATTAAATGATAAGATCTTGGCATTAACAATATTATAATGTATGCATGTTTTAAACACACACATACTCGAATACTCACTCACTCCTTGCTCGAACAAACACCCACAGTGCAGGATAAAAAAGAAAGGATAATAGCTGACCATTCATCAATGTATTTGTAGCTAAGTTATTCCTTCGTTTATTACTCGTACACGATAAATGCGTGAGTTAGTGAGTGTGTGCCAGTGTGCATGAAATTAGGTCTCTGATCACCTTAATAGGATTCTTAAAAATTTATAAATGCGCCGTTTGTGTATTTTTCTCTTAAAATAAAATGAATTAGTTTTCATATCAATACTGACTTAAGTTAATGCTAATGTTTATTGACTGACTGGAATGACTCCTTTTACGGGCTGGTTGTTTTTAGGTGTCCTTTCTAGTATACGCATAAACATAAATAAAATTCACACATCACGTAACAGAGTGATAAAATAACAGCGTGACATATGAATACACATTAAGAATAAATGTTATTTATTTTGTTTATTTAAAAAAAAGCAGAAGATTGTCAAGGAATGTGTCATTTCTAAGTGTTTCAGTTGTTAATATTTCAGTTAATTTAAAGTATTAATTTGCATAATGAAGAAAATGTCTCTATAAATGGAAATAAATGTTTAGAAAACATAAATTTAAATGCGTGTATAAACGCATACTCAGTGTTAATATTTTTCAGAAAAGTAGTGAAATTATCTTATTTCTATACAATTTGAATTTACGCCCTTGTAGTTTTGGCATTTTATATGATAAATTGTATACAAACAACAATCTTTACGAACAGTTGTGCCTTTTGTAGTTTTGATAATTAATTTCAATTTTGCTTTTCTCTTTGTTCCATCATCAGCGTTTATGCAACTCTTTTACCCTTAACTGCCTTACAGAACTGGGGTGAGTAGTGAGTGAATCAAGGTAGATAGACAATATGAATAGTTATAATTTTCAAGGGTCCTTACAGAAGTTCGAGTACATAAATATTACTATTTGTTGCCAGTTTTGTTTATTGAATAACAAAAAATGTGGTCATATGGATGAATTTTTAGAAATTTATATTTTTTTCGTTTGTTTTATGTCAGTAATTTGCATGTATTGTTTGAATTCATCTTTAGGCATAAATAACGAAATATGTTTCAATAACTTACGTATTGCGAAATATCAGCAGCATTACTTGGTAAGAAGTGATATTTTCCAGAGAAACTAAAAATGTTAAATATGTATTCACTTTTAAAAAAGTATTAAGAAATCCGTACTTGATTCAATCCAAATCGGTGTCAATAATATGGTAAGTATGGACTTACTGAAATCAAGAACTAAATACTTGATTTAAGTAATATTCCTAAAGTACAAATTACTTAATTTTAATGATATTTAAGACATGTTTGTTTACACAGGAAAAAATAAATATAAACTCCTGGTACTAAATTGACACCAAAATGTTTATAATTTTTCAAAAAGATCTGTTGTCAGAGTATGACAACAATATACATCAATTCGTTGTGAAACTCTAAATTTTGTACACATCCGTTGTCTAAACGTGAAGAAACGTTGTAAGCTCACTATTGACAGCGGATTGTTGCAATGTTGACAACGTTGCGTTGTCAACATTACTTATTGTTGTAGCAATTTGTTCATTTTTTCCCTCTGTGCACATATTTCATTTTCTTTAGTCTTAAGCTTGAGATGAAAATAAAATTAATTTAAGCTTGTTCAGAATTGAATTAATCCCAAAATGTGGTTGAGTTGAGCTTGTTTCGTAATTGATTCTAGAATTGAGAATAATTTACTAGCATATTTTTGGATATTTTTTAAGAATAAATTCTTGTACATTTTTATTAAAGACTTCGTACCTCAAGACAAATTTAACAGATAACTAAAACTCTTAAGTAGTTTAAGAAAATGCAAATGTATCAAACTTTAAACTTTAAAACCCACAAACTGATATTATACTTCATTTTGAATTATTAACATGTGTGTTTTAATAATCTTTTGACCAAATTTCCAAAAACTTCTACTTTCTTAATCCATTATTCACTTAATTACAAACAAGTTTTCAAATAGTACTCATTTGTAGGCAGGAAAAAAGGATAACTAAAGATAAATGTATTTTCATATTCATATGTATATAAGTTAAAAATTAAAGGGATAAATATCTATGTTTGGTTGGATACATTAACTTTATGTACATATTTACCCTTTTTTACCTTTTAATGGGCACATTTTATAGTCGTAAAATATTAAATGAATGAAACCTTAATAAACTTAACTAAGCATCTCTTATCATCAAAAGTATGAAGCATGTATGCCAAATATGTCCTTATGTCTATATGTAAACACCTACATATAAGCAACAATACACTGCAAAAAAATATATATACAATTGAATAAAAAAAATTTGTTGCTTTAAAAATCTCCCAAATTTTTTATTAAAAATTTTATATTAAATATTTTAAAAACAGTATTTAAACAAATTTAATTTTATATCACTATATTTTTTCAGTGTATTTTTTATTTCATAAGTTATTAATATTTAAACCTTTTAAAGTCATTACGTTGCATATAAATTCACAATTAAATGCTGAAATAAAAAAGAAGGACACTTAAAAGTTAGAGTTTTCTTCACCCTTAAAATCATAACAGTAAATTTCAAGAACAGACAATTCTAAAAGCTTGTTAGTATAATACAAATGCAATTTCCCTTCTCCCAATAAAGAGCAGCAATCATAGCAGTATAGATTTAAATGCAATTGTTTTGTCTGCTATTTTTATTAAACGAATTCTAAAAAAAAAACAATTCTGACTCATTCTACGAAATTAAACAGCCATTAGTGTTGCATGTTTGTGTTAGTGGCAACAACACATATCACCTGTAACATGTGTCCATATTTAATTAACACGTTTAGATGAAAAGTGCATTTGAAAGCTTTTTGCATGATTAACCAGTGTTGCTAAATGCAATATAAACGATAAAAATAGAATACTTTATGTTTCTAAGACATGAATGTTAATAACGGACCAATACATAAAATATCGAAAATCTGTGATTACTCTTATCCAATCCCTAAACAAAACTTAAGGTGTGAAAATACTGAAAAATCTGTATGAAAACTATATTAGACTATAGACTAGACTATAGACTAGACTATAGACTAGACTATAGACTAGACTATAGACTAGACTATAGACTAGACTATAGACTAGACTATAGACTAGACTATAGACTATACTATAGACTAGACTATAGACTAGACTATAGACTAGACTATAGACTAGACTATCCGAATACGTGCCATAATACCACAGACTTGCTCATTCTATCAGTTATCTTCTCCTTTGATGCATAAATCGCTTTTGCATTCGTTAGGTTAAATGTATCGAGTTTTATTGGGCTCCAGTTTCTTTAATAATACTTCGATTGAGAAAATAGCGAATTTTATAAGAAAAACCTTAAATCGTTTGACTCCAGTTGTGAATACCCTTATTGGGTTGTTGCTGAACAACGTACATAGATATTTCTAATTGAACTGAATATTTAGTGAGTTGAGCCTACCTATACTCATACCTTTAAATTGTTTGTATCTCAACTACACAGTAGAAAATGTTTTGTTTAACGTGTCTTGCATTTGTAAATATTTATATGTATTAAGTACAACAATTGTTGTTATTTTTACAACTGCAATGCGCATTTCAAACAATTTAGAAAACATCACACATCTCACTTTTCTATTTCTGCATGAAACATAATAGATGAATACATACTTCACATAACTATGTAAACACTTATGTACTTAGGTATGCATATATGTATGTGCATGTAGTTTTATGTATATGAAGGCTTATATGTATGAGTGTATGTGTGTGTGTGTCTATTAACGGTGATTTACGAGTATTTTGCATAATTGATGACTAATCTATTTAACTCATACTCTAGTCCTGTCACTTTTATCACAAAAATTTACTAAATTATTTTCACATGCACAGACACTCATACATAAATTGCAATCATACATAGAAATGTTATTGTGCAATTATTATTAGACATTAGTTTAGGGTGGGAAACAGAAATAAAAAACTCCACTAGATAAAGTGAAAATAAATTGATGGAACTGTATTCGTTATATAGTCAAATCACGTTTATATCTTAAAGGATATGGACACACTCTTACGTTCAAACACACACACTCACATATTAACTAAAAACAATTCATTTCAACATAAAAAACGGCAAATGACCTTTGGTTTTTTATTTCAACTTTTTTATATGTTACTCTCTGGTTTCATTTTTAAGCTCTTGGTTATAGCGTTAATAAGCATGAAGATAAAAAAGAGGTCAAATAACTTAAGGCCAATTATTTTTTTTCTATTCCTCTGTATCATTAGATTTTCAAATGTCAAATAATTGGAAATTTATTACCTTTTCTTTGGCCATAGATTATCGTCAATATGAACATAAATTAAACAAAACCACAATTGCAATTTGTGTTTTAACTGAAATTTATAGTAGTATTTATTTTATTTTTTACAAAATTAGTGTAAAATTTGGTTTGGTTTTCAACTAAATTTTAGACGAGGAGTAGTATTACTATCATGATGTTTAATTTAAATGAAATTTGAACTTCTTTAATGGGAATATAAAAGAAAATCCTAATATTCTTTATTTAAAATGTTATTGGATAAGAACATATGGACAAGAAAATAATAACAATACGAATGCTTAAAATAAAAATCATTCTTTAAATTTCTCCAAGAATTCAATATACAAAGAATTTTGCAAATTTTAAAAAATCTATTGATAAATTTTAAACATAAAAGTATGATTAAATCAATAACAACTTATACCGTCTTTCGAAAGAGTAGAGGAGAAAAGTGGTAAAAGTAAAAACAGAGAAATCTCGAGTAATACCCCACAAGCGTGTTCAAGGCCGCTTAGGGAGTACTTTCATTATTTGTCGGTCGCCTATAGAAAATTTTGCCAGGTGTGGAGATAAGGAATCTACTCTAACTATACATGAATCTTCGTCAGTCAAACACTCTAGCAACTATAACAGAAATATTATTAACGAAGTAGGTTTAACTGTTCATGGTAATTTGTAGAACTACATTCAGATCATAGATTCGACTTTAGACTTTGGAAAAACACTTTAATGAAATTTCCAACTAGGAACGATTGGTTTGTATCTGACTAACAAGGATACTAGCGACCTCAAAACTGATAGAAATGATTCGGAACCATAGCGATCTAGCATCATTTTTGACAATTTATGTCGATAGTCAAGCTGCTCTTAGAGCATTGGCAAGTCAAACGGTACATTCGCGCCAGTTTGTACTGTAGGGGCACTGGAGTGCGAATGGTAATGGAGTTGTGGACGAACTAGCTAGACTATTTAGTGTGCTTATGATGGCGCACACAATATTTTTTAACAAATTGTCGCATTATTGTTGTCTTTTGAGGGGCTTTATTTCGAACCTTGACATAGAGAGTAGAACCTCCCATCTTTCACTATTATTATTATAATGTTGATTTTCGAGCGAATCCTTGACATCATCAATCAGTTTTGAAATCGTAGAATGGATTGCATAATATCAAAAGCCTTATGGATAACGCAGTCTACGAGCATTACTCAATGACCTTTTTCTTTAGGTGAGTTAATAATATAACGCACTATTGCAAGATATGCGAAGATGCAAATAAACTAGAGAGGGTTGAGCACTTTGTTTGCCACTGCCCTAGAATACAGAAATGACTGAGAAAAAAATTTTATGACAAAATGGGTCATGAACCGGGACTCAGCCCTTGCAGCTGTAGGTTTTATAAGAAGAATAAGTCATTTCCTCGTCTGGATTTTATAGGGAGATTCAGATTCTCGCACAACTCTTTTTTTTCGAAAATTGATTCTGCAGAACTTTTAGCTTGCACCGATCTGTTTTTGTTTCTAAACCGATTTGTTCACTTTAAAACGATTTATTATCTTTGATTGCTACAAATATCACAACATGGAAGCTAAATACAACTTTCGTATTTTGGAACTACCTTTTTATTGAAGCTCTATTTTGAATTTAAAGCTGATTAAACAACTGATTTAAATACACTAGAAATCCAGACACACACTCACACATACATTACCATAAAATTTAAGTTGTCAGGTTAGATGACGTTTTATGCCCAGTTTCATACATGTTTCTTTTATTTTTGTACATATCTGGTGTAATGTAAGATTATGGTCCCTTTTGGTATACCAAAAGGGACTATAAGTGACAATCTTGTTTCCTTGCTTGATTGGGGTTGTGGTCAGAAAAAAACAGCAATAAAATGTGAGGAAAACAAGACTACATGAAATTGGTCTAGAGAAAATGAAAAAGTAATCGTTGTCATTGCCCATAAAGGTGGTTGTCTATAGTAACTTACCATACTTCTACATACACATGTACGAGAATGTTTGTTTGGTCACAGAAGTGTACCAAAGTTAATGGTTATTGGCCATTGAACACATTACAAAGTCAACAGAAAATTGCCATCAAAATCTTATTAAAGCCTACAATTATGGCCAAGGTAAGCAAATCAAATGCATATTACTTCTTTCCTACGCAAAATGTAATCAAACCTTTAATATCACAATTGTGGAAACGAGCAAACATTGAAAAGACACATAAACGCAAATTGCAAAATTTTAATTGCAAAATTTCAAATGCAGAATATCGAAAGAGAAAAATTTAATCTTGTAATTTCAACAGTTTATATGGTAGTAAATCAATTATATTCTTTTAAATATCCGGTATTTGTCGTATCATGCCGTGTCATGCATTGTATTTAATGCAGCTCATGTCAAACATTATCACTGTTGTTTTTCCTTCTACAAAGCATGGGAAAATCAAACAAGTGGCCTAGTGCCTTATTGTTCCTTTGCTCCGGAACTCCGTTAAACCGCTTAATTTAATGCATCTATCTTTATATACGTAAGCATATGTATGTGTATGTCAGTGAATCAATGAATGAGTGTGTCATTAATGGTTTGTATACAAAGATTTAATTTTCCTTTTTACTCCATCATTATCGGTTTATACGCCTACTTCGTGTAGGCTGTTAAACATCCATTTCTTCCTTCCTACTTCCTGCCTTTCTCGTGTCCTCGCTACAGAACTAGCGACTGCATTCGTTAGAATAAATTGGCCACATTTATCAGATCTGTAAATTCTGATGTATGCTGTTTTTATGTCTTTATTTGTCTTGCAACAATATTAAATAAAACCTTTCAAGTCACGTGACTTTCTGTGACACGTGTTGTTATCATCATTTTTTTTCTAGTTCAGTTTTTTTATTCTCTTTGTTATTTCTATTACAATTTACACCCTTAGTGAAAGGTATGCCTGTGTGTAAGTAGCGCTAAGTAGTTGAACAAATCCTTACAAGTAGTTCTATAATAGACTTTTAAACTCGCTCTCTCACACACTTTGACAAAAAGTATTTGCAAACTTATTGAAAGATCACAATAGTATCTAATGTGAAAATATCCATAGAATCCTTATAAAAGCAATTCGCAGAAATGAAGTTTTTATCTCTGGCATGATTTGTTCGATTATTGCCCATACAACTGTTTCAAATTAAATAACGCCCATTTTTATTATTTTTATAAAAACATATTGGGAGTAATGGATATACTCAGCGTGAGATTTCAAAAATAATTTATTTTTGCGGTTAACTAAGAATAATTAAGATTTAAAATAATTCACTAAATATCATGGGACTTGGGGGAGTATTTAATTGAAAATAGATATAGATATTTCTTCCTCTTAAAGAATTTTCTTATTGAAATGGTTCCAAGTTTTCCCTCTAAGTTACACTTTGATGTAGGGAAAGACAAATGGAATCAAAAGTGGTGCAATCTTGACAGAAAACAAAATGCAGATTCAAATTAAAATTTTAAATCTTGACAAGTCTACGAAATCTAAATATCTAAAGGTAAAGGGTTTTTCAGTAACATCGTTGCGGTTACGGTGAATTGAATTAAGAAGTAAATGTTGACATTTATATTGATATGTAGTTTCAACGGAGCCTTTACAAAATGCTTGAAATCGGTTCATTGTTTCGCCCAGCTATATTTAAGTTCTAAATAGACGGAAAACCCGGTATAAAAATAATGAAATTGGCATAATCCGTTCTCAATATTGTGCTTACCACGTTTTTTAATATTTAAACAACGGGTCTGTATTTCGTTGTCTGACAACTTCCCAGCAGTTCGACGGGATAGTCCCAAACTGACCATTTAACCTACCACTTATGGTGGCCCCTAGCCACTTGACTACCCAGGTGACCAACCATTTTAACATGGGCTTGTCCTACGAGGAAATCAATCGTCACTCTACACCCTACAAAGAGACAGTAATGAGACGATTGCCTCCGCTCTCGCTTACAAAGGGGACACTAAAGTGACGACTGTCTTCATTCTCGTTTACAAAGAGTTTATTTGTGACGAAAAATCAAAAACATACGAATTACGATCATCCAGGTGGTTAACTATTAGTGAAAATTACTTTATTTTTCGTATGCATTGACTCTTTGTCGAACTCGGGATAGTTTTGTCGTACGTGTATATATACTTTGACAAAGGAGTTCTGTTCTGTTCAGTTCTAGTTCAATTCTACTTTAGTTATAGTTCAGTTTTAGTTCAGTTCTAGTTCAGTTCTAGTTCAGTTCTAGTTCAGTTCTAGTTCAGTTCTAGTTCAGTTCTAGTTCAGTTCTAGTTCAGTTCTAGTTCAGTTCTAGTTCAGTTCTAGTTCAGTTCTAGTTCAGTTCTAGTTCAGTTCTAGTTCAGTTCTAGTTCAGTTCTAGTTCAGTTCTAGTTCAGTTCTAGTTCAGTTCTAGTTCAGTTCTAGTTCAGTTTTAGTTCACTTTTAGTTCATTTCTAGTTCATTTCTAGTTCAGTTCTAGTTCAGTTCTAGTTCATTTCTAGTTCAGTTCTAGTTCAGTTCTAGTTCAGTTCTAGCTCAGTTCTAGTTCAGTTCTTGTTCAGTTCTTGTTCAGTTTTAGTACAATTCAGTTTTTGAGGGGTTATACTGCAATAATTTATATATTTGCCTTTGATATAAATAGGATATTTTGTATTGTATAAGTAACAATTTTAAAAAACTTTAGACTTTTAAATTTAATGTAAATGTTGAAATAAAGTTAAGAAGAAAAGTTTTTTAAAACTAAAATAATTTTTTTTCTTTACAGTTCACATAAATATTATACATTTTTATCATTCCCATTGGTTAATTACTTGCTGGCATAAAAGTATTTTTTAATTTATTTTTTGCTAGTAGGTATTTGTTGTTATTTTCGTTATATTTTGTAGCTGCTTTATAAAAGAACGAGACAACAAATATGGAAAATAAACAAGAAGAATATTTAACATAAGTGTATAACTGTGTGGAGAAATAGTATCACGAACTGATGGTTTTAACCAAAAAAAATCTCATGCTCATGCCAACAGTAAGAACACATTTGTTACGCTGTTGGAATACAATAGTTTTTTATTTTTTGTACATATTTTTTCAGTTTTGTTTCAATGCTCTTTTTCTTAAAAAATACAAGCCTCCGATTGGTGGAAAGATTCCATAATGGGGGGACTTGCTTTTGTGTATCTCCAAACATGCACACAAATTGTACAAAATGTTGGGAAACGTTTTGGCATTTGAAACACGAGTGTCGATAAAGCAGCAAATGCTGTGAAATTGTTTTCTGGTCAAGCAGGCATTTTATGTTGGTTGGTATTCAATAAAGTGTAACACAATTTTTAGTTGGCCAACACAGGAAGAAGTTTCTAAGAAACTCCTTGTAATACGTATAATTTATATTTAATTTATTAAATAAATCCTGTATAAAATGTAATGTAACATGAAATGTGAACTTTTTTGTTGTTAATTAAACCGTATGTCTATTTCCTGTTTCCTAGTTGTTGTTGCAACTAATTATTTACTGCCGCTTGATTATGTAAAAAGTGAATTTTAAAAACTCCCCGTATTTGGTTTGATTATACGTTCGTTCATTCGTTCGCTTGTCCATTCAGTTGTTTATTTGTGTTTGATTGTTGGTTTGAATGGGCTCGAGTGGCACTTTTTAACATTTTTAAACAATTATACAACGACAAAAACAACAAACAAACACTCTTATAAATAACAAAACAATGATAGATTACATTTATGAATGAGTTGTAAGTACGTTATGTTGCTTACCACGATACTCTAATGGTGGTGGTGGTTGTTGTTGGATATGTTGCAATATAAAGAATGATCTCGCCGTAAAAATTGCACATATGTGTTACTCATTTTACGTAATCAACAACGAAAATATCAATTTGTTTGAATTTTGGAACTTTGTTTTATTTTTAGTAGTTTTCTTCATGGACCAGTGATTGGGGTGGCATGTTTCTAGTTGGTGTTGCAAATTTTGGTTGAAAAACGTGAAATGAAAAACTTAACACATGTGTGATAAAAAAGTTGGTTGATTGCAAACTTATTTGGGGAGAAAGGATCAGAGGTATACGAAATACCATTCCTTTGAGTTATTTTCTATGTTGATCTAGACATGTTCGTCCGTCGGTAAGTAAAAGTTATGATAGTGTTCAGAGGAGAAGACCTAGAAAAATAGAATTATTGAAAATAGAATAATATGTCTGTAAATCCGCCGTTCAAAATTAAAATAATATTGAGACTTCTAAAAAATGTTTTTAAGAGCTTAACTTGGATTCAATTTCCTTTGGTTAAAATTTAAGGGGAGCAAATATTCTCAGATTTATTAGTGACATATTCTTGAGACCAAGATATCTCAATCTGACATATTGTGGAGCAGTCAACATCATATAGTCTACATAACTATAAGAAGACATAGCGAACTTTTATCAAGGCCGATGATAGTCCTTTTCCGTGTCAACTATTGATAACAATCCGTGATCATACAACATTTGATTACATTTAGGCAGCGGATGTGTATAAAATTTAGATTTTGACAACGAATTGTTGCAATGTTGACAACTCTGCGTTTTCAACATTACAAAGTGTTGCCATACGTATATACATATATACTTTGACAACGGATGTTATTGAAAAATTATAAGTACTTTGGTGTCAATCTTATGTGTAGGAATCTTAAATCTAAAAATTTCTGGAATTTTATAGAGGAATTGTTGTAATCTAATTAATTTACAAAACAAAGAAAAAATTATAAATTTTGTGTTAAATAGATTTAACAAAACACTTTAAAGTTTTTAATTTTATAAAATTGTTACTTTTACATTCCATTTCTTTTTTTCATTTGCACATGTTCGAAAATATTTTATAATTGAATTAGATATTTTCAAATCAATTTTTAATTGTTGTGGTTGCACAATGTAATAAACGACAGTTAAATAATAAATACACCGAAAAAATTTTCGAATTTACACTAAGAAAAAATATTTCTTATAAAAACATAACATGAACATAAAAATATTTTAAAAGAAAAAAATGAAATAAATTTTAATATTTTATAAAAAAAAACAATATGGAAAATAAATTAAACTCCCATAAGAAGCAAATTTCTTCAAGTGTATTGTAAAATGATATGGAGACCTTTGCTGTCAAATCGTCTAATAATTGTCATTTCTATTTGCTTATGGAAAGGATAATGTTATAAGGAAAGGTTAAACAACACCACCATCATCAACAACAACAACAATAATAATAATAACCAGAATACGCCAACACCAACCAATATATCCACCACCATCACTACTCCACTTCTAACTACACTTCGACAGTAATCAAGGATAAACAATTTGATTTGTTTTGCTGGCATTTACAATTCACACAAATGAGCAAATGTTAAGTAAAATACATGAAATATTTTCAATTCAATTGTACAGAGGAGAGTATCATTGTGGCTGTTGACTGTGGCAGAGGCAAGGATTTGTTATTGTAATCACCGAACAGAAGCCGCACAAATAACCAATGCATGAAATTCCACACAAATGCGAGAACAATGATGAACAAAAAAACACAGAATTGAACTTCAGGAACCATCTGTGATGGTTTGTACAATAAACAAAAAAACAACCATACAATTCATGAAATTGTTACATTATACTAGTAGTAGACACTTGTAAAATTGCAAACCAATACCTAACGCCAAAGTTACTAACCGCACAAGTAGAGGAAATAGAAACAAATAGCTAAAATATGCCAAACGAATGATTATGATGATTTTGTAAGTAGAACCTTGACAAACACAATAATTGTGATGAAGGCGGTAAGTAGTAGGAGGCAGGCGGAATAATTTAATCAATTGTGCTTCATTAACGACATTTTGTAAAATGCAAATTCAAATTAATTGTCTTAATAATTGTTAAACATTATTGAGTTTAAATTATTACACAACAATAAATAAAGGGAAAATAATCAAATATTATTCATTTATGAGTTCTGGCAGTTTATGGCTTATCATTGTTTTTAATATTTGAAAATCTCTTAAAGTTGTATTTTTTATTTGCGGTTTATTTGGTTATTACTTTATGCAAGAAAATTTCAATTTAAACACGTCTTGTGGCCAAATTGAAATGTGATGTCACAAACCATATTATACATGATTTTATAGATTTGAAATTTTCTTGTTTTTTCTGCCTTTCAAATTTGTTTTTTTTATTTGCAATCAACCCATTATACTCAGAGTTTATATATGTGCTGGGTGTGTTTTTTTTTCTACATATAAAATATATATGTATGTATATATTGCTTTGACATTGTTGATCTGCCAGTAAAGTGTCAATTCAGTTTGCATTAGGAATAATAAATGAATTGTAAAGTTGATTTTTTACTATTATTTCATGGATAAAGTTTCCTTTTTTGGAGTAAATTTACCTTGGGCTTAAGTTTGTGTCTACTTGAGCTTAAGGTATTCAGCTAAAAAAGGCCTTTTTTGTTTAAATCTGAAAAAACCCATTTGAACTTTTCCAAAGGAACACAATATCATCCTAGTCTAAAGGCTACACTTTAGACTAGACTTTAGATTAGACTATAGTCTAGTCTATAGTCTAGTCTATAGTCTAGTCTATAGACTAGACTTCAGACTAAATTATAGACTAGACTATAAACTAATAAAACAGATGTATATAAAATGTTAATGTCGACAATGAGAGTTGTATGTTATTGAAAAATTATAAACACTTTGGTGTCAATTTGGTACCAGGCGTGTATATATCTTTTTTCCTCTGAGAAGACTAAGACAAAGAAAAATTTTTCTCCGTAAATAGGGCCCTTTAAAAATCACTAGTCATCAGGCAAATGGGGGTCTTCTTTTAATATAAAAGTTGATACAAATTTTGGCAAAATGCCAACAGTGTTGGTTATATACTGCAATTTTGAAAAACCAATAATCCTTTTGAATTTATATTGAACGGAATATCAAAGAATATTTAAGTGTTACTACTTATTGCTGACATTGGTGAACATTTTTAAAACGGAGTATTGGAAATTTGACATTATTGAAAAATGAAAATTTTTATACGACAACGACATGAAAACAAATAACATACATACATATGAAATAACTTGGCTATGGTCAAAACGTGATAAAGCAGAAACTTAGGAATCAATCTCCTCTTTAAGAAACCCATAACATATAAGCCCAAGTCTGACCAAAATATTCATATTTTTATTTCAAGTAACAGAGATAAATCCTTCCACAAAAAATATACTAACATATGTCTTAAAATTGTATTTTACATGAACATTTTTAATTTTTGATTTAATTTAAATTTGTTTTATTTTAAACCTAATAAAATTTACAAAGAAAAGGTACTAAACAAAATTAACATATAAATAAGATATTCCTTTTTTTATTTTATACTTATAGTTATAAAATAAAAAAAGAAACAGAAAGACACTTTAACTTTATTTACAATCTGACTTAGTGAACTGAACATACCAGAGATATGTATATAAAATTTAAAATATAAGTATGTGAATCTTAATCGACTTGTAGAGCACACAGGGGTGCCATAAAATTTCACACTAGAAATATTTTGCATTAATCCTCCCAACAAATGCAAATGATGGAATACAAATAGAACAAAAACCAAAGGAACATTAAACTAACAGCAATTTAAAGCAAATACTAAGATGAGAACCAAAATTGTGGTATCACCAAACAATATCTTAATGGTTTTACGATAATTATACGAATTTCATTATAACGCCGGCGTATGAACATTATATTGAGCATTAAATTGACATTAAACACATCATTTCTGTGTTACGGTAATGATTTGATGTTATTTTGTAATTTTTTGTTTTATTTTAAATATAAGACAATTTAAATTTGAAGATTTGAAGTGACAATAATCTTTTATAAGTTGGAAAAAAAATTTGCATAAAATCACAGAATAAAACAAACAAATACCTTGACTGATTGTTAAGGGGGATTTTCGTAAAGTCGTTAAGATATTAAGGCGTTAAGATATGAAATAAAAAGCGAAATATATAAATGGAAATGAATTATATTAAACACAAAGAAAGTGTATTTCTGTGTTTATCAATAATTCTCATCAATCATAACGAATTATTAGTATTGGGAAAACATTAAATCGAAATTGACAAATATCCTAAAAGTGAACAGCTAAAGGTGTTAAGGATTTTAAGGATTTTTATACATTTAAAAACTTTTAAAAAAGAAAAAAACGAATACAACATCCCCTTTTATTTAGAAATAAATCAAAACAAGAAAATATTGAAGTATTGCTAAAGTTTAAAAAAGAAAAGCTATA